>NC_057849.1:70457448-70760478 GCF_015237465.2 Chelonia mydas
GGCCAATGGCTCTGCAATCACATCCGCCAACTCCTTTAGCACTCTCGGATGCAGCGCATCCGGCCCCATGGACTTGTGCTCATCCAGCTTTTCTAAATAGTCCCGAACCACTTCTTTCTCCACAGAGGGCTGGTCACCTCTTCCCCATGCTGTGCTGCCCAGTGCAGTAGTCTGGGAGCTGAAGACAGAGGCAAAAAAAGCATTGAGTACATTAGCTTTTTCCACATCCTCTGTCACTAGGTTTCCTCCCTCATTGAGTAAGGGGCCCACACTTTCCTTGGCTTTCTTCTTGTTGCTAACATACCTGAAGAAACCCTTCTTGTTACTCTTAAGATCTCTTGCTAGCTGCAACTGCAAGTGTGATTTGGCCTTCCTGATTTCACTCCTGCATGCCTGAGCAATATTTTTTATATTCTTCCATGGTCATTTTTTCCAATCTTCCACTTCTTGTAAGCTTCTTTTTTGTGTTTAAGATCAGCAAGAATTTCACTGTTAAGCCAAGCTGGATGTATGTATTCTTTGGATGTATTTCTAATTTCAGTTTGCCAATTTGTTCAGGGCCAAATTCTGCCATTCTCGCTCATGCTGAATTGTGCCTTTCTCCATAGTAATATAAATTGGACTATTCCTAGAGTAAGACACTACTCAAAATAGTAAGAGATCCAGAATTTAACCTTGTTGTTCTGTTTTCAAATTTTCAAATTGTGAATTGCAAATATGCCAGTGAAACAGACAATTTTCACTGGGAATTATCTTCTAGTACAAAGTTTACATGAATTACATTTACAGTCTAAGATCATCTTACAAATTTTTAAATTTTTCAACAAGGACAAGTGCAGAGTCCTGCACTTAGGATGGAAGAATCCTATGCACTGCTACAGGCTAGGGACCGACTGGATATGAAGCAGTTCTGCAGAAAAGGACTTGGGGGATTACAGTGGATGAGAAGCTGGATATGAGTCAACAGTGTGCCCTTGTTGCCAAGAAGGCGAACGGCATATGGGGCTGAATTAGTAGGATCATTGCCAGCAGATTGAGGGAAATGATTATTCCGCTCTGTTCGGCACTGGTGAGGCCACATCTGGAATACTGTGTCCAGTTTTGGGCCCCCCACTACAGAAAGGATGTGGAAAAATTGGAGAGAATCCAGCAGAGGGCAACGAAAATTATTAGGTGGCTGCGGCACATGACTTATGAGGAGAGGCTGAGGGAACTGGGCTTATTTAGTCTGCAGAAGAGAAGAGTGAGGGGGGATTTGATAGCAGCCTTCAACTACCTGAAGGGGGGTTCCAAAGAGGATGGAGCTCAGCTCTTCTCAATGGTGGCAGATGACAGAACAAAGAGCAATGGCTCAAGTTGCAGTGGGGGAGGTCTAGGTTGGATATTAGGAAAAACTATTTCACTAGGAGTGTGGTAAAACCCTGAAATGGTTTTGCCTAGGGAGGTGGTGGAATCTCCATCCTTAGAGGTTTTTAAGGCCCAGTTTGATAAAGCCATGGCTAGGATGATTTAGTTGGGGTTGATCCTGCTTTGAGCAGGGGGTTGGACTAGATGACCTCTTGAGGTCTCTTCCAACCCTAATCTTCTATGATTATATGCTTCTGTGATACACTGCCGGAGTGGAACAAAGTGACCTTAGTGTAGATTAGAATTAATTCTATTGTTCCTCAGCTGGTGTAAATTATTAGAGTTCTGTTGAAGTCAATGGAGCTCTGACAATTCATAGCAGCTGAGGGTCTGCTCCTAAGTGTCTAAATTATGTAATCAAAACATCATTAATTTTTAATTCAATATTATGTTGTAATATTTGCATTTTCAATTCAGACCTTTGCCAAGAACCTATTTACCTATATGCACATATCTAATTTTATTCAGGTGAGAAGTCCAGAGTGCAAATTGAAAAATGCCATTGTTACAATTGAACACAAAATTCAGGCTATGTTGATTATTTTACAAGTTATGAAACAACGGAAAATTTAAACTGCATATTGACTAAAATATTTACAAATTGTGCAATATGAAGATCAAAAATTTTTACTCAACTTATATGAGTAAAGTTAAGCATGTGTCCCAGGCTGGTAAATTTATATAGTAAGCCACCCAATCTACGTCAACACCATGTGATTTATATAACTAAGCAAACACAACACAAATTGCAAACTTTGCAGTTGAAATTTACAACCAAATACATTTGAAATTGGCTTCCAGTGAATACTGAAACAAAATATTCACTTTTCACCAGTATTTGTACTAGTAAAGCCTGAACACTTGCCTGTTTAGAAAAAAATAATTGAACGAAACACTGATGCTGAGGAAAAAACGTGTTTTCAAATTTGAACATTTGCGGGGGGGGGGGGGGGGGGGGGCGGGGACTCTCCAACTGTTTGCTTTGTCCCTGAGAATGTATCCCTCCACTTACTGGTGTATCATGCAGTACAGTGCAGGGATCACTTCTTAAGAGTGTAGACCTGAGGTCCTCATTCAGTGTGTTGTCATCAAAAAAGCTGTGTCACCAGTTTATAGGGCTAAATGGCCTACTGAGTCACTTGGGAGCCCTTTTTATGAAGCAGTGTTTGTTGGGTTTCTCCCCATTAGAAAGTATTGATGGGGAATCTAAATCCCTGAGGTTGATGCAGAATATGGGAAGGACCAGGGATCTGTCAAGAAGTGTCCTGCTAGAAAGTTAACAGGTAAGGAAAACATTGAGTTTAGATATGGTATATCATAGAAAAGACACATTCATAATTATCATCGGAAGAGGATGCACATTTATTTTCATAACATCATAAAACATTGCTTTCATAAATATTGGTTAAATGGCAATATTAGTA
Source organism: Chelonia mydas (assembly GCF_015237465.2). Classification (NCBI taxonomy): domain Eukaryota; kingdom Metazoa; phylum Chordata; order Testudines; family Cheloniidae; genus Chelonia; species Chelonia mydas. Next base: position 70,460,280 of record NC_057849.1, read on the forward strand.
TCTCTGTGTGTTTATTATATTCTTCAATGCAAATTCCGTAGTTTTTGTGAGATTTTCACACGATTCTCTTCTGACTGAACATGAATAGCTCCAATTAGCACTAATGAGAGTTTTGTTATGTGTGTGCATTAAGAACAGAATAATAAACCCTTCTTGGAATTTAGACTGTAGTACCAAAAACAATTTTTATATTGCTGCTTCTTAATGATAATAAGAAACTCTGAATACGTCATCTTTTTCTCTTAAAAGAACACCTGTTCTTAAAAGAACACCACGGAAGCATCAACAGCAACCAAGATTCATATCCGTTGGGGAGAATGGAACATTTTCACCCTCACCCTTCTTGTGGATATGTTATACTGTTTAATGACTCATTTGCAAAGCCTGTTTGAGATATCTCCCTCTCTAACTTCTTACTCAAATCAGTTGCAAAACTCACACTAACATTTATGGGTCAGGATTGCTCCATTAGTGGCTGAAATCAGAAGCCAATTCAAAGTCTGGAATGGAGAAATGAAGTCCAAAGGCCGAAGGTGATTTCTGGGGTAAGCAGCTGCATACTGAAACTTAAGTGGTTTAGCATAAATAACACATGTGTGCCGGAAGGCAGAAGATATTTCCTAAATGTCACCCTCACATAAATTTTGCTAGAGATTATTCAAGTGTCAGGCTATTACTACCATTGGCTTGTGGCATGGAGCTTCACCTACATTCAGAAATATTTCACACTAACTTATACATTGAAAGAAGTTACAGGAGTGCTTTTACATTTAAACTTTGATTTAAACATAAAATACATTTGATTGTATATTGAAATTAGCATAGCAGTCTAACCAACTTTCATAGATTCATAGATTTTAAGGCCAGACAGGACCATTACGTCATCTAATCTGACCTTCTGTAATCACAGATCCTTAAATTTTACTTGTTTACCACTATATTGAATCCAGTATCTGGAGTTTGGCTAAAGCATATACTCTACAAAAAGGAATCATATAAAGCTCTGTTAAAACCTCAAAAAGACTAGCTGTATAAGGATGCATCCTAAAATATTATTTGAAGCAATGTATAATTGTTTGGATGTTCCAAACAATTGGAACACAGCAACTTATTGGGTCTCCAGGTGCATACATTATGGAATAATTGACCATTTAGTTACTGAATTAAAATGCAATGCTATAATGTTTTACAATGCTAATTATTTAATTGTGCTTCTAGTTCATGAGTAATAGCGCTTATGAAAGCACTATTTTTCTACTTTTTTCTACTTAAAAAATTGTCTGCAAAGATTCATCTTGAGATTCATTTAACCAGCAGTGTAATACAAAGCAAAATATTTTTTATTTTAATAGCAAGCTAAATGTAGCCTGAATTGCTAAGAAGAAAAGAAAACTTTTTAATGCCTAGTAAACTAATATTGACTTAGCAATCAGTAAGGAAGCATCTAGTAAAATCACCATGGTCTGTAATTTACAAAGAAACAGACCATTAATGTTTGAATCCATGAGTGGAAAGCCTTATTAAATTAAATCAGAAGGAAGGAAATTATATTTTAACCAATCAAATGAGAGAGTACGGGTTGTAGTATTTAGATTTGAGCCAGTAATTCATAGCAAATACTTTACTTGATGAATTTCACCTCTTTCTGTTTGCTGATTATCAAGGAATAGCTTATTCTTTTCTTTATTTTGTATGCAAGATTATTAACCAAATGTGATGTTGCACTGTATATGTTTATAAAAATATGCTTATAAGTGTAAATATAACATAGCTTGAATATGCTTTATGCTAGGTTTGCCATGTGACATATCTTTGCAAGGTTATGATCTACTGAATATATTTATCCTATTTGTTTGCATGTATCCTTTTTATATCTGAAGTTATGAGCATTGGCTCTATGCTTGTATTTGAAGTGTTTGCTGTAGGAAACACATTGGTTTGGCCAATATATTGTGAAGGAGCTATTCAAGTAATTGGGAGTACTTAACTAACAATGGACTTTGGGAGACATCAGTCCACATCTGAGCTTTCCTGGGAATGTTCAAACTAACATGTAAACAGTGAAAAGAAAAGGAGTACTTGTGGCACCTCAGAGACTAACAAATTTATTTGAGCATAAGCTTTCATGAGCTACAGCTCGTGCATCCAATGAAGTGAGCTGTAGCTCACAAAAGCTTATGCTCAAATAAATTTGTTAGTCTCTAAGATGCTACAAGTACTCCTTTTCTTTTTGCGGATACAGACTACACGACTGCTATTCTGAAACATGTAAACAGTCTGCAAAAAGCTGAATCATTCATTGACATGTGCCTTGCCCAGGTGGTTACAAACTCCATTTTCTTGCTGTGATTTTGCAAAGAAGAAAAAAGAGGTTTCCACCCACAAGAGAGAATATAAAAGGGCCTAGACGCCTCTCCATTTTGTCTTCAGCTGGCTCGAGATGGCCCCCTCTACCCCAAAGAGATGCCTGAAAGAAACTGGAACAAAGGACTGTAACTACGGGGGTGTGAGTGATTGCTGGACCCAGGCCATAAACTACAACATTGGTCTGAAAAGGATTGTACCTGAGATAACATCTAGGGTGAGAAGTTAGTATTTGTAACTAGATCATTAGTGTATTAAGTTTGCCTTGTGTATTTTGATTTATTTTACTTAGTAACTTACCTTGTTCTGTCTATTATTACTAGAAACTACATAAATCCTACTTTTTATACTTAATAAAATCAATTTTGTTTATTAATTAACCCAGAGTAAGTGATCAATACCTGGGGGAGCAAACAGCTGTGCATATCTCTCTATCAGTGTTATAGAAGGTGGACAATTTATGAGTTTACCCTGTATAAGCTTTATACAGAGTAAAATGGATTTATTTGTGGTTTGGATCCCATTGGGTGTCTGGATGCTGGAGATGGGAGTACTTCTTAAGCTGTTTTCAGTTAAGTCTGCAGCTTTGGGGGCATGGTTCAGACCCTGGGTCTGTGTTTGCAGCAGGCTTGCATGTCTGGCTCAACAAGGCAGGGTTCTGGAGGCCCAAACTGGCAGAGAAAAAGGGCTCAGAGGTAATTTCAGCACATCAGGTGACAATCCCAAGGGGGTCTCTCTGACCGAACCCGTCATACCAAATAACCTTAAATACTGAGTCATCTTGCAGACGATACAATCATCTCACTATAAGAATCTGAAATTCAGAATCTGAGCAGCTTTAGTTAATTTTCTTTGGACACATAGGACATGGGGCATGTTTCTGTTTTGTGTTTGGGTGAACGTAAGTCTTAGAATAAAAGTCAAAGCAAATATTTGTGATTGACTAATTCAAAATTAATTTCTGTGAATATTCTCAAGATTGTGCTCAAAATTGGTTGTTTTGCCACTACATTCATTTGTTAAAATATCCATGAAAAGGTAACATGCTATCAGTTCAATCACAATGAAAGCAAACAATTGCAAAAACGTGAATGAATAGTTGCAGGAAATGTTTTGCAATAATTGCTTAGCATTAACAACAACAAAAACAGTGTAGTTTGCCTTCCATCTGAGGATCAACAACCATATTACAAAACTGGGGTCCTGATGCTCCAACTACACATGAGCAGCTGTAAGCATGTGTGTAACCCCATTGCAATTTAATAAGACAGCTCATGTGACTAAAGACACTCAAGTACAGCAGTGTTTGAAATATTAAGGCCTTAGATATGTATTCTTTTACAAATGGGTAAAGTATGACTCAGCGAGATTAAGGTCCAAGTACAGGAAGTCTTTAAGGATATGCCTAACCTTAAATACATGAGTAATCTCATTGACTTTCATGGGACTATTCATGTTCTTAAATTAGGCAAGTGGTTACATACCTTGCTGAATCTGAACCTGAGTATCTCGCTGAGGTCACACATCAAGTCAATCTCCGCGTTGGAAGTAGTGCCTAGCTCTGAAACCTATTCCTCTATTCTATCCCGTAGTCCAATCTGCCACACAGCATAAAACTTGGATTAAAATCCCACATCCCTGGAACCCACTCTTTAATGGATTGTACATTAAAAAATATATATGATTAAGGAGGGGAAATATGATTTCCAGTGGGGAGTCTGGACATCTGTTTTCTACCTGTATCTCCAGGTTGTTGAAGTCCTCCAGACTGCAGTCCCTGACTATTGTTTTAACATTCATGTCATAGAATTAATGAAGCACAGACAGGAACATTTTTGATTTAAAGTATCCTGCACCATGTTGATAAGTTTAATGGATAGACCTGACCTTTAAATTATAACACAATCCAATGAATCAGCAGAATAATAGGTCATCTAGCAAACATGAGCTCTACCTACAGTATATAAAGAACAAACAGCTAACAAACACACATCTGATCATTGGTAAAATACACCATGCTGCACAAATAAAACATTTGTTTTTCCTATTAAAATGTCAAGCTTTATTAGTTTGAAGAGGTCACCAGTAAGAACTCCACACATATGCATGTTAATTTATTGTGGCAGAAAGATAAACAAGGAAATGTAACCAATATATTCTGACATAAATTTATCCGGTCTGGAGTGTTCATATATTCAGGGAGTATCAGTGATTGAATGTAGTTAACTGTTTGGAACCCTTTCAAAAGCTGATACTTATTGAAAATACACTATAGACATGGTCACACCAGGATATATTGGAAGCTGGGTTGTAGGCTCTGGAGAGCACAAAGTCCATCCAAAGGGAGAGGAGGAAGTCAAAGTGGTATATTTTCTGTGTGCAGAAATAGAGATAGAGTCAAGACAATGGAACATTCAGACTTTATTCCTTCCTCCACCTCTACTGGCCTCTCTCATCAAGCACAGCTGAACATAGAATTTTCTAAGTTCCTATACATACTCACACTATAGCATCCCCTATGGGGAAGCTATGGTCCTGGAACCAGCTATCACAGCACCAAGAGTCAGCAGAGCTGGCTGCAGATGGAGGGTAGTCAGCATACCCACTAGGGAGCCTCTGCCAGAAGGATTGCTAAACAAGCATTATTCTGGCTGATGGAAGCCCTGGGAGAAATCAGTGGTGTAACTTCTTCTGCCCTCCCTTCTGAAGTGGGTTGAATCCCTTCTGGATGCAACTGCTCTCACTGTTTCAGGGAGGGGGAAATTGCAGGGAGGGGGAAATCCCATGTACCAAGGGAAGTGGATCAGGCCCTGGGTTTATTTGTATCAAGAGTTATCAAACAAATGAAAAGCATTTGTTGTCTGTCTTGCCCCTTTATTTTTTCTTGTATCAGTGTCTATACTGGACTTGCTTTCCAGTTAGTCTGCTTGGTGCCAGACTCTGTCTTGTGTCTCTGTGACCTTATACAGGACCTTGGTTTTGTCTCCCTCAGAGTAATTCTAACCACTGAGAGTTGCCAATATTACCTTCAAAGATATTGTCTGTAATAAAAAATATGTAAAAGGGTGTGAAAACTGCTTTAAGTGATCGATTGTGCATAGCATTGTGAGGATGTCTGGGGGGATGGAGAGGAGAACCTTCACTGATAATTGATTTGGTGGAAAGGGGGAATCCAGTGGACATAATATACCTGGATTTCAGCAAGGCTTTTAACAAAGTCCCACACAACATTCTGATAAGTAAGCTGGAGAAATGTGGGCTTGGCAGAACTACCACTAAGTGGATATATAATTGGTTAAACAATCACAAACAAAGAGTAACTATTAATGGAATGATGTCAGATTGGAGCGAGGTCTCAAGTGGGGTTCTGTTCTGGTTCCAAGGGGGCTGAGTCGAAGGGGGATAGCAAAGCCTGTATACAAATGCAAGGAGTATGGGGAACAAGAAAGATGAACTGGAAGTCATGGTACATGAAAAAAATGATGACTTAATTGCCATCACAGACACTTGGTGGGACAACTCCCATGACTGGAGTATCAACACTGAGGGATATAGGTCTGGGTCCAGTGTTGTTTAACATCTTTATTAATGACCTGGATATAGCTATATAGAGCGTACTGATCAAGTCTGAAGATGACATAAAGCTAGTGGTGGTTACCAATGTTACCTTAGGAGGATAGAGCTAAAATTCAGAAGGATCTTGATAAATTGGAGAACTGGGCTATAGAAAACCAAATGAAATTCAACAAAGACAAATGTAAGGTGCCACACTTAGGGAAGATGAACCAAATGCAAAAATACAGAAGGGGGGGGGGGATGGCTTGGCAACAGCACTGTTGAGAAGTATCTGGGAGTTGTGGTGGATCACAGCTTCAACATGAGTCAACAATGTGATGATGTTGCAAAAAAAGCAAATGCAATTTTAGGTTGCATTAATAGGCGTAGCATGGAAGTCACGGGAGGTGATAGTACCGCTCTACTCAGCGCTGGTTAGGCTCAGCTGGAGTACTGTTGCCAATTTTAGTCATCAATGTATAGAAAGGATGTAGAGAAAGGGGTTGGACTAGATGACCTCCTGAGGTCCCTTCCAACCCTGATATTCTATGATTAATATTTTATGAAAGGATCCAGAGGAGAGCAACAAGGATGATTGAAGGGATAGAATGCAAGTCATAATAGCAAAAGCTGAAGGAACTAGGTATGTTTCATTTGGAAAACAGGAAATTAAGGAGGGATATGATAGTGGGCTTCAGATACTTGAAAGGCTGTCATGACAAAAAATTGAGAAAAGTTGTTCTCTTTTGCCAAAAATGACAGGACAAGAGGCAATGGGTTCAAGCTACAGCAAAGCAGATTTGGATTAAATTTCATAAAAAACTTCCTAATTGTAAGAACGGTAGGACAATGGGATAGACTGCCTTGGAAGGTTCCAGAAGCTTCTTCACTGGAGGTTTTCAAAAGAAGGCTGGATATCCATCTGTCTTGGATGGATAGACAGACAGACACAATAAATCCTGCATCTTGGCAGAGGGGGTTACTAGATGACCCTTGCAGTCCCTTCCAACTCTATGATTCTATGATTCAATAAACAGTATGTTGTGCTGGGCATCCTGGAGGCATTTTATGCTGTACCCTTTAAGGGCACCTTGCCTTCCCAGAAGCCAGTAATAAACAAGTGGGAGGGCTGGTGTTAAAAATAATTGGGTCGGACTGAGCCATATTAAGTAGCACTCATACTGCAGTAGTCTCCATTGAAATTAAAAGAGCATTGGTAGTTGTTGATCTGAAGGGCACTAGCATTATTTGTGTTTGAGACACAAAGTGAAAGAGGACACTGTAATTTTACACAGGTACTATCATAGAATTTTGCTATGATACAAGACTATAGAATGAAAAAGACAGAGAAAGCTACCTTGCAACCTATATAGCAACACTATGATACACTTAAAATAGGCTATACTTTTAAAATTAGGGTTAACATCCAAGCTTTGTATTTGCAGCTGAATCTAATCTTTCCCATATTTTAGGTTAGTTCAATTCAGGATCCAGTTTCCCAAAAGATTGGGGATATCCAGATCTGGAACCAGATCCTCAGCTGGTGAAAATGCTACATCCCCGTGAAGTTCAATGGAAATATGCTTATTTACATCAGCTGAAGATTTGGACTCCAGGATTTTGGAAGAAGAATAAATATATTTGCACTAATGCCTTTGAAACAGGCTTTTTCCAGATTTAAAAAAGGCAAAAACACATACATTTAGCACTCTAATACCTAGGATTTCTGTAGTGTTTTTCCTTTCAGGCTCTTTTCAAGGGGTTAATGTACAATGTAACAGAGCCAAGTTTGCACTACATGCAACCTTCAGTTTGTATTGATCACAGCGATCTTCCAGGGTCACCAGGACATTATACTTCCTCAGCTACCTATGCATTAGCTCTGTTGGGAGGTTGCTAGCCATTTTTAGCAAGTATAGAATAATTTAAGCTTCAAGTTGTACCTTTAATCTTGAAAAGATCTCACATACTATTGTGATGAGAGCTGTATAATTGCCAATAAATAATTCCACAAATATTAAGTACTCTTCACAACATTCAGTGATGTATATATAGGAAGTATTGTCATCCTCATTATACAGATGAGGAAACTGAGGCAACGAGACATTCAACTGACTTATATGAGGCCAGACAGCAAGCCCACCGCAGAACTGCGGTTAGATAGCAATCACGAGAGCAACAGTAGAACTGGCACATGCTGTATGGCAGCTAGAGGGCCAGTAACTGTGTTCATCGAATCATCTTCTTGTTTTCCTCTTACTAACCAGAGCTATATTATCAGAGACAAGGGCAGATTATCCTATTTAAGCAAGAATATTCTCCCTCTAAACTTACACACCTATAGTGTTTAATTCCTTATTCTCAAATGAATCAACAGCATAATGTATCCAAAAAGCATATAGTTACTGTAGTAGAAAGAGAGCCTGAAACATGAGGCCTTGTATCAGAGGCCTGGTATGAGGCCTGAGTCCTGAACTGAAGTAGCGGTGAAGCCTTTCTGACATAAAGCAAATTTACGAAAAGCCAGGCTGTGAGCAGATGTCAGGATCTGTCTGCGTGCAGGCTCACAGAACCTGGCAAGAACAGGGCTGGCATTACAAAAACACACATATTCCTAAGTGCTAAGCATGGGGCACTCACGCAAGCACATTCCAGAAGGGTGGTACCAAGTATGGTACAAACACATTCCACAAAGATGATACAAGGACACATTGACCCCCTCTTAAAGATAAGGTCAGATGACAGCATGATGGATAAAGATGTTTTGATCGAACAAACAAGTACAAGGTAAAGGGTGGTAACTCGCCACGTCGGAGGGGCTATATGTAAATTGATCATATCAGGGTATAAAAAAGTAGCCTCAGAGGGAGTATCTTTGGCCAGCTGACGGGGGAATGGCATGTCCCACCATTCACTGAGCTGAGTCCATTGTCACAGGCATACATGTGCTAGTAGACATTGATCTGGAGAGCTAGGACCGTACTTCATCAACAATAAACGTGGTTGGGTGATTTCTCTATTAATTCAAGTCCTGTGGTCTTATTGCAGTTCGATTGGAGCCTGCTGTACAGGCTATCTGGCCAGAGCCAGTACATCATGCAGAGAGAATACACACGCAGTCAGCATTGACAATATTTCCGCCAACAGTTTCTGCATAGTTGGATGTGTCATTTATCAGCTTCTGTTAGCCTAAGTCAATCTCTGTCCTTGTACTGACATGTTAATAAATGTTATTTAGTACCACTGGCACAGAGTAAGTAAGCTTGGATATTGAAAACCAAGGAGTGGAGCCAAACTGGAGAAGCAGGGCAAGAGCAACTGCAGTAGCAGTGGAAAATAAGTCAATTAAGAGATGTTTTGACTGAGTTCCCCCCATCCCACCCAGAATGTACTCATGATGAATGAAGTGCTAGGCACAGGGTACATGATATTAATTGGTATTGCTCAACGCTGTTATTTGTTTAACTTGCACACGATGGTATTTTAGATTCTGATACTTTACATTTTTGTGTCTAATAGTAAGTGACTTTTCTACTAAAAATATAATTAAGTAATACACACTAATTAGTTCTTGTATGTCCTTTATAATAGCCACCACTTGAACAACTTCTAAAGTTCTAGCTGCCAGTTTTCTTATTTGCTTTGGTAAGATAGCAAAAATGCCACTAGGTATTACTTTCCAAAATATTCAAATGAGTGGAAGCAAAACTTCATGCACATTTTTACTCAGGCCCATGTTAAGTGCAAAAAGCCCCTGAAGGATGCACACAGACCTGCAATAGAGTGCACACATTCAGCTCTGCCTAAGTTATGCTTTTTACGTGCACATGTTTGCAAATTTGGGCTTCAGAGTCAATCACTTTTGAAAGGTTTCAGAGTAACAGCTGTATTAGTCTGTATTCACAAAAAGAAAAGGAGTGCTTGTGGCACCTTAGAGACTAACCAATTTATTTGAGCATAAGCTTTCGTGAGCATCCGATGAAGTGAGCTGTAGCTCACGAAAGCTTATGCTCAAATAAATTGGTTAGTCTCTAAGGTGCCACAAGTACTCCTTTTCTTTTCATTTTTGAAAAATACCCTCCCAATACAGGGTCACTAGATCACTTAAGGTATTAAGGGCAATATATTCCTTCCCACAAAGGGCAAATAACTCTGTACAAGGGTTTTCTGCATGCACTGCGGGGGACAGAATCCTCTCCAGTAGGCCATGGTACAGTAGCACAGCCATTTTGTGACTCCACTACAGCCCAAAGACTGAAGTGCTGTGCCCGACACTAAAGAAGGAGGGTATTTGCAGATGGCTTGTATTATCTCAGAGCCAGTGTCCTCTCCCTTCCGGAAACCCCTTCCAAATTAGTGTAAATTAAAGTACTGTGCAGCATACAGGGATTGTAAATCCTCCAGTGTGTGCTCATGTCCCCACTGCTTTTCCATCCAATAAAACAACATTGATTTTGCTGTCATTCCAGCCTTAAGCATGCAATGAGTGAAGAGGATTGGGGGAAACACTGTCCTCCGATTCTTTACCTCCTCTGGAGGGTCATGTTATTCCATTAATGATTTATTTCTTTTGATTAATCAGTTAAGGAGTGTTGAGAAAGCTCCTAGCCCAGTTGTACTATGTAACTTACCCTCTGTAAATTTACTTACTTTCATTTGAAGAACCATTGGTTTTTTAAAATTCTTTTTTGTACTACTGAATATCTAATTAGTGCCTTAGGTTTTGCCTTACAACTTTTAATCAAAAACAGCTCTGAGTGTTATTGTTTACGAATGCTTGCTACTAAATTACATTTAAATAATCATGTACATGAATTTATTAAATTCCAGGGTGAGGGGAAGTCACTGGTATTTTTGAGATAATTTAATACAAATTATTTTGAAACTTTTATTTTTGCCATGGAATTCCTATTTTGTGAAGCTAAAATTCTGTACAGTGCCATTTGATATAACATGTGTTGGAGTTTAGCAACAATCCCTACTTTAAAAAAAAATTACAGAATAAATGAATGGCTTGTGTGACAATTTGGGGAATCTGTTTATATGTAATTTAATGTTGATGTTATAAAATTGCTGCATCATGGAATGACTCAATGTTTAGTGAGTAAGCCACAAATTGACAGGGGCTGTGTCATATATCTGTCAGAGCAGGAACAATGGTGGATTGTTAAATCTTAATGATCAAATGTATTCAGATGGATGCATCAAGGAAAAATAAAATTAGGAGAATTACTATAAGTCACCAGGACCAGATGGTATTCATCCAAGAGTTCTGAAAGAACTCAAATGTGAAATAGCAGAATTACTAACTGTGGTATCTAAGCTATCATTTAAATCAGCTTCTGTACCAAATGATTGGAGAATAGCTAATGTGATGCCATTTTTTTTAAAAGGCTCCAGAGGTGATCCCAGCAATTACAAGCTGGTAAACCTAACTTCACTACCAGGCAAATTAGTTGAAAATATAGTAAAGAACAGAATTTTCAGACACATAGATGTGTTGGGGAAGAATCAACAAGGCTTTTGGAAAGGGAAATTATTCATCACCAATCTACTAGAATTCTTTGAGGGGGCTCAACAAGCATGTGGACAAGGGTGATCCAGTGGATATAGTGTATTTAGATTTTCAGAAAGCCTTTGACAAGGACTCTCACCAAAGGCTCTTAAGCAAAGTAAGCTGTTGTGGAATAAGGGGGATGGTCCTCTCATGGATCAGTAATTGGTTAAAAATAGGAAATAAAGGGTAGAAATAAACAGTCAGTTTTCAGAAGAGACAGATAAATAGTGGTGTTCCCCACGTGTCTGTACTGGGACCAGTCCTATTCAACATATCCATAAATTATCTGGAAAAAGGGGTAAACAATGAGATGGCTAAATTTGCAAATGATACAAAACTACTCACAATAGTTAAGTCCAAAGTAGACCACTGACAGTACAAAAGGTATCTCACAAAACTGGATGACTATGCAACAAAATGGCAGGTGAAATAAAATGTTGATCAATGCTAAGTAATGCACATTGGAAAACATAATCCCAACTATAAACATACAAAAATGGGGTCTAAATTAGCTGTTTCCACTCTAGAAAGAGATCTTGGAGTCATTGTGGATGGTTCTTTGAAAAGGTCCACTCAATATGCAGCAACAGTCAAAAAAGGAAACAGAATGCTGGGAATCATTAGGAAAGGGATAGATAATAAGACAGAAAATATATATTGTCTCTATATACATCCATGGTATGCCCACGTCTTGAATACTGTGTGCAGATGTAGTCACCCCATCTCAAAAAAGATACATTTGAACTGGAAAAGGTTCAGAAAAGGGCAATAAGAAAAATGATTAGAGATACGGAACAGCTTCCATATGAGGAGAGATTAATAAGACTGGGACTTTTCAGCTTGGAAAAGAGATGACTAAGTGGGGATATGATAGAGGACTAGAAAATCATGACTGGTGTGAAAAAAGTAAATAAAGAAGTGTTATTTATTGCTTCTCATAACACAAGAACTAAAGGTCACCAAACGAAAATAATAGGCAGCAGGTTTAAAACCAACAGGAGGAAATATTTCTTAACACAATACACAGTCAGTCTATGGAACTCTTTGACAGGGGATGTTGTGAAGCCCAAGACTATAAGACGGTTTAAAAAAGAATGCGATAAATTCATGGAGGAAGGGTCCATCAATAGCTATTAGTTGAGATGGGATGGGATGCAAGGCCATACTCTGAATTGTCCCTAGTTTCTGTTTGCTGGGAGCTGGAGTCAGACACAGTGGATGGATCACTTGATGATTATGTGTTCCGTTCATTCCCTCTGGGGTGCCTGTCATTGGCCACTATCAGAAGATAGGAGGCTGGACTGGATGGACCTTTGGTCTGACCAGTATGACCATTCTTAGTTCCTCCAGATTCTCTGTAGGTAGGGGGAAATGGAGAGACAAAAATCCCCAGAGAGGTGAAAGGAACAGAAGTGACAAATCAGGGGTTTAAAAAAGATTTACAGGAGGAACCAAGTCTTGGGCTTTTGGAGGAATGACACGTTGTTCAGAAGAGAGGTGAAAAGGGGCCTTTCATAGCCAGGGGCTCATTATGAATGATGTTGAATTGCCATTGCACATAACAAAAAATAGTCAGTTGGCAAAAAAAAAAAAAAAAGTGTGAGAATAACTCTAAAGCTTGGTAGTTAGGACACTCACCTAGGAGGCGGGAGACCCAACTTCATATCTGTGTGCCAATGATTGTTCTTTTTTGTTTTAATAAAATATGGAATAGTTTCAACATGAGAGATTAAAAGCAACCTACTTCTGAATATGCTATAGCACTATAATTAGGCTGCTTTATTGTAGGATAGGAGACTCAAGTTCAAATCCCCTCTCCATATCAGGTGTAGTCAAGGGAATTTAAGCCTGGTTTCCTACATCTTCACTGAGTGACCTAACCACTGGGTTAAAAATTATAATCAGACCATCACCGTTTTGTGAATTTAGCCCTTTACAAATGCCTGAAAAAAAAAACATTTTGAGTGATGGAACATGTTCTTTCCCCAAAATGTATTCTTTGATTGACCAATTTTTATTTTATTTTTATTTGTTTACAATTTTTGGATTCTGCTCCTGATTTTTTCCCAGTGTTTTGGATCTATCGGTGAATCAAAAATTCAGTGATGCCCTGAATTCTAATTATAAGCTGACTGTGTCATACAAAGTAATACTTCTTTATTTGTACTGCTTATCACACAGGAAAACAACAAACAAGAACAATATAATCTGTTATTGTCTTGTTTATTTGATTCTCTGTATTTCCTGTGCTCCTTGCTTATTAGATCTATGGCCCTTAATGATGCCAGAATGACACCAGTTATCAATAGGTTGAGTTATAACCAATGAGCAATTACTTATAACTGGGGTCAGAACTCCCCCACTGCCCTTAGTTTCACCTCTCACTTACTGTAACTGACTACAGATTCCTGACACTCATTAATGAGCTGTTCCTCTATTGCAGCCCTATGAAAAAGGAAGGGGAAGAATATGAAAATTCATGCTTGTGATATTTTTCACTGGTGCTGGGTAGTATTTAAAATAATTGCATCCAGTCTTCAGTCTAGGAAATCTCCTAGTTGAAGATAAGGGCCCAGGCTGGGACACATGCATGCTGGAGGTGAATGTATAGTTGTGTATAGTTGTCAATAGCAGGAATTTGGTCTAACTGTCTCACAGTTAAGGGCAACCACACCCACACCGGTATTTCCCACTCGTGGTCCAACAAGTACACCTACTCTAGGCTCCCAGTTCCTCAGTTGTCACCTCTTTTGGGCAGAGACCTACATCTCTCTCTCTCTCCTCAGGGTTTTTTTTTTTCCAGGCTTCACAGTTCCATGCCTACACTGTGAGTTCCCCAGGAAGCCAGTCAGCCAGCTTCTTTACTTTGTTTTCTCCCAGAGGCAATAAACAGCATAATTGCCCACAATTATGAATTATCACATAGCCCTTTCTAAGCAAGCACATTTATTCTTAAAGTGAAAGCCTTACAGAGAAGGCTTAGTAAAAATAATAAAAGAACCTGCATGCATGCTAATATGCTCACAAGAGATCACCACAAATTCCAAGAAGGGCTCTGGTAGGTGATCAGTCCTTCAAACTCACACAGGCTCCCGCCACCTCTGTGGTTAAAAGTTCATAAACCTTTTTACTCAGAAAACATCTGCATTTCTAAGCCTTTCCTTTATACAGCTTGGGTCTTTGATCTTCAGCAACTGAGAGTAATTAATCAGTCAGACAATGATTCCCTCCCCGGGAATTAGCTTCAAAAGGTTGGGTCCAGCGGTGTGACTTTGCATTATCCTTTCCTTTGTATCTCCTAGGAAACACACTTAACTTTGTTTGTCCCAAAAGTTCCTTCTTTACTTACTGTGATAGAGTGCTGAGTAAGAAGACCTAACTGGAGAGATGTGTCCCTGATTACCAGGCCAGATTGGGGCTGCTGTGTCAATGAGCCAATTAGCCCATTAACAGAGCAGGTACAAAGGGTACATGATGGAGTGTTGTGGGGGGGAAGAGGGGGAAAGAAACAAAACAACAGAAAACAAAACAAGGCTAGGAGATCTTGACAAAGGAGGTCTTCGGAGTAGAGAGATCCTTTTAGAGAAAGGGTTAGAAAATTGAGGAGCAGTCTCTACAGATTTGGAGACACTGCAATGTATTGGTGGAGTGATTAAAACACTATAAACAAGTTACACGGAGTTGTTTACAAGAAAGGTCACAGTGTGGTCTGTGTTTGTGGAAGTAGTGAGGCATACATCATGAATCCCGTTGCTTAAAATAGTCCTTTTAAGCTCATAACATTTCCCAGGGTTTACATTGGCCATGTCTCCACACTAGAGAAGTTATGCACATTCCCATAATAATACATAAACTTTAAAGTTATAATACAAGGCACTCCAAAGCTATTTCAACTTAATTCAATAAAAGCTCCCAAAAATATTGGAGAAAATTGACACATCTCCCACACTTTAACCATGGGATGTTGTTCCAGGAAGGAAAACAGCTGGAAGAGATGGGGTTCACTTGACCAAGAAGCATAAGAGTATCTTTGAACTAGGTTCAAAGGTGATAGGTGACAAAAGTTCATAGATAGGTATATAAAAAGGTGATCTTAATAGAGGGCTAGATATTGGGAGTGGGGGGGATGGAAAATTACAATAGGGTCATAGAAGCAACCAGAGGGATAACAATGGAGGAGTTTGCTCAGCAGCTTAGCTGTCTACTACAAATGCAAGGAGTATGTGAAATAAACAGGAAGAACTGAAAATATTAGTACATAAGCTAAATTATTACTTAATTGGTAATGCAGAGACTTAATGGGACAAATTTCATGGCTGGAATATTGACACAGAGGGTAAACAGGCAGGAAGCAAAGGGCAGAGGTTTTGCATTATACATCAAAAATATATTCAGTCCAGAAGGAATCAAGAAGCAGACCCGTAGAAAGTCTATAGGTGAAGATAATAGGTGAGGAAAAAAGGGCAATGTCATGGTAGGGAGGTCTACTATAGACCACCAAATCAGAAGGAGGAAGTGGATGAGGCATTTCTAGAACAAATAACAGACATAACCAAAATACAAGACCTGGAAATAACTACCCAGACATATGCTGGAAAAATAATACAGCAAAACACAAAGTGTCCAATAATTTTTGGAATGTATTGGTGAAGACTTTTTGTTTCAACAGGTGGAGCACGTAATCAGGGGAAAGACATTTTAGACTTGATACTAACAGGGGAATTGGTTGAAAATTGGAAGGTAGAAGTCAATTCTGGTGAAATTCATCGGGAAATTATAGATTTCATGATTCCAAGAAAAAGAAGGAGTGAGAGCAGCTGAATAAGGACAATGGTCTTAAAAAAAAAAAGGAGATTTTAACAAATTAAGAGAACTGATAGCTAAGGACCTATTGGAAGAAAATTTAAAGAAAAGGAGTTCAGGAGAGCTGGCAGCTGCTCAGTGAAATAATATTAAATAATAGCAAACCATCCTGATAATTTTCAGAGTAACAGCCATGTTAGTCTGTATTTGCAAAAAGAAAAGGAGTACTTGTGGCACCTTAGAGACTAACCAATTTATTTGAGCATGAGCTTTCGTGAGCTACAGCTCACTTCATCAGATGCATACTGTGGAAACTGCCACAGTATGCATCCGATGAAGTGAGCTGTAGCTCACGAAAGCTCATGCTCAAATAAATTGGTTAGTCTCTAAGGTGCCACAAGTACTCCTTTTCTTTTTGCATCCTGATAATATATATATATATATATATATATATATATATATATTAGAATAAAGAATAGTAAGAGGCCAATAAGACTCCATCAGGAGTTCTTAAATGACCCGAAAATCCAAAAACAAGTTCTACAAAAAGTGGAAACATGGACAAATTGCTGAAGATGAATACAAAATAATAGCACAAGAATGTAGGAACAAAATCAGAAAGGGTAAGGCAGAAAATGAGTAACAACTAACATGGGACATACAAGGCAATAAGAAGAGATTCTATTAAAAAACATTAGGAGCAAGAAAGATGAAGGAATGTGTACGTCCTCTACTTGGCAGGGAAGGAGAACTAATCATGGAGAATATCAAGAAGATTGAAGTGTTTAATGCTTATTTTGCTTCAGTCTTCTCTAAAAAATAAATAAATTGTGACCCGGTACTTAATCAATTAACAACCAGGGGAAAGAAACACAAGCCGAAATAAGGAAAGCATAGGTTAAAGAACATTTAGATAAGTTAGATGTATTCAGGTCATAAGGGCCTCATTAAGTTCACCTTAGGATACTTAATGGACTAGCTGAAGCAATCTCAAAACCATTCGCAATTATCTTTCAGAACTCACAAAGGACAGGTGAGGTCCCTGAGGTCTGACAAATCATCTTTTTTTTTTTTTAAAGGGTGGGGGGAAGAGGACCCGAGGAATTACAGAGAAATCAGCCTAACTTTAATATCTGGAAAGAGACTGGAACAAATTATTAATCAATTTGTAAGCATCTTAAGGATAATAGTCTCATAAAGTAATAGCCAACATGGATTTGTCAAGGACAATTTATGCCAAACCAACCTAATTTCCCTTTTTTGACAGGATTACTGGCTTAATGGATAGGAGGAAGCCATGGACATGATACATGCTGACTTTAGTAAGTTTTTCAACATAGTCCCCACACAACATTTTCATAAGCAAACAAGGGAAACACGGTCTAGATGAAATTAGTCTAAAGTAGATGCAAAATCGATTGAAGGACCATACTCAAAGAATGGTTATCAGTGGTTCACTATCAAACTGAGAGGACATATCTAGTGGGGTACCACAGAGGTCTGGTGTGGATCTAGTACTATTCAATATTTTCATTAATGATTTGGATAAAGGAGTGGAGAGTATGCTTATAAAATTTGTGAATGACATCAAGCTGGGAGAAGTTGTTAGCACTTTGGAGGACATGATTAGAATTCAAAATGGCCTTGATAAAATGGAGAATTGGTCTGAAATCAACAAGATGAATTCAATAAAGATAAATGCAAAGTACTGCCCTTGGGAGAAAATCAAATGCGGAACTACAAAATGGAGAATAACACACTAGGCAGTAGTACTGCTGAAGAGGATTTGGGGTTAAAGTGGCTCACAAATTGAATATCAGTCAATAGTGTGGTGGGGTTGCAAAAAATATATATAATATCAATCTGGGGTTTATCAACAGAAGTATTATATATAAGACACAGGTGCAAGTTGTTCCATTCTACTTGGCACTGGTGAGGTACCGGGTCTGGTTCTGGGCTCCACATTTTAAAAAAGATATGAACAAACTGCAGAGAGTTCAGAGGATAGCAACAAAAATGATAAAAGGCTTAGAAAACCTGACCTATGAGGAAACATTTAAAAAAAAAAACGGGCATTTTTACTCTTCAGAAAAAAGATGACTGAGGCGGAACCTGACAAAAGTTTTCAAAGATTTTTTTATTTCATATAAACAGGACAGTGATCAATTGTTCTCCATGTCCACTGAAGTTAGCACAAGAAGTAATGAGCTAAATCTGCAACAAGGGAGATACAGGTTAGATATTGGGGTGGGGGGGATTTCTAACTCTAAGGATAGTTAAGTACTAGAATAGGTTTCCATGAGAGGTTGTGAAATCCCTATCATTGGTTGTTTTAAATAACAGGTTAGACAAACACCTGTCAGGAATGGTCTAGGTATATTAGTTCTGCCTTTTCACAGGGGGCTGGAATAGTCCTACATTTCTATAAAAACAAAAGGAGTACTTGTGGCACCTTTGAGACTAACCAATTTATTTGAGCATAAGCTTTCATGAGCTACAGCTCACTTCATCGGATGCATACTGTGGGGAAAAAAAAAAAAGCTTTTTCTTTTTTTTTTCCCACAGTATGCATCCGATGAAGTGAGCTGTAGCTCACGAAAGCTTATGCTCAAATAAATTGGTTAGTCTCTAAGGTGCCACAAGTACTCCTTTTCTTTTTGCGAATACAGACTAACACGGCTGTTACTCTGAAACCTACATTTCTATGATTTCTTATAGAGTATGAACTACAGTGGGATATGCTGCTGTGCTGAGATTGGCACCTTTGTGCTTGAACAAAATGGCAACAGTTGAAAAATAAATAGGAACAATGTTACTCATGCAGGATTCCATTCAGAAGAAACAAATATAATAATATTTCTTGTATGAGCAGAAACGTTTTTCATACTCAAGGGACTAGAAGCACTTTAAAAAGTAATGACTTAAATACTAGTAGTGGAGAGACACCGCAGGCAATATCTGCTCAGCAATTGCTCACATGCAAACCAAAGTCCTGAAAAGTAGTATTTATTTTGAGAGGAAACGTTGTCAAGAGCACGCGGTGAATTTCTGATTCTTTTTGCTACATGTAGAACTTAAGTACTCTTAAAAATAAAAGAATCAAGCAGATACAGATCACCAAAAACCTTATTTTTCTTTGTCTATCTGCAGAATTTTTTTTTAAATGACTGCGGCTATCCTGTAGTTTTGCTCAGCTAGATATATAAGGTTGAATTTCATTTTTGCCTATATAAAGCCAAAGAAATTAGGCTTCGTGCAGGTGACATGCAAGAGTTGTGGGAATAAAGCCTCCTACTCTCAACCTGGAACCAGGGCATAGAGTAATAAAGCAGACATCCATTGTTTCCTTCTAGTCTATTGGCTGGAATTATGGCTGCAGCCTTTCTGTGCCAATTATGGTTAATTGATAGGTATACCCATGGTCCTGTGGATCCTTCCATTGTACATTACCAGTCACTGCTTCTGTGGTCTCCTGAACCACATGCGGATGGATAGGAAATGGGCAGGAGTAGATAATAGCGCTTCTCAAGGAGCAAATGGACATGTTGCAGTCCCTGATTGAACTTCAGGAAGAACATATCCATGCTCTCCTTCCCCTTCAGCCCATACAGAACTGCCTTTCAGGCCTTCCCCCAACTCCCATCCCCCTATTCCCTGCATCTTCAAGGGCCATTGCAGTACCCCAAGCACACCATCCCAAAGGAGATTTTTCACAATGATAGCTGGATATACACCCAGCTGTGAGAGCCTCACTGGCAAATGTGCTTTTGATTTTCATGTTCCTACCAGAACATAGAAATGTTTTCATGGGTGTGGAATAAAAATGTACTTCTAGAAAGTGAATGAATCTTTGTCTCTCTCATATGGCAGTTGCTGCTAAAATTAACAGACAGTGCCAATTGCATTTTCACATTACCGCACACACAGAAATCATGATAAGGTTCATATTATGGTGCAAGAAAAGAATGCCTGGTTCAATGCATTACAGCAACACACATTACTGTGGCTCATTGAAAAAAGTCTTCTTTAAAGCCTCCCTGATTCAAATAGCTTCCATTGAGCCCCTCTTACAGCCCTGGTATCTGGCTGCTTAAAAGCAGCAGTCAGCTGATCCACCTCAACGTTCCATCCTTGTGGAAACTTCTCCCCTTTAGCTTCACAAATGTTATGCAGAGCACAGAAGGCTGCTTTGACCATGGGGATATTTTCCTCACTGAGATCTAACCTGCTCCCTTTAAGTTATTCAACACTCACTGCTGCTTCCACTGGGCGTGGGGGTGATGCTGGGGTCAGGTGATTGGCTTCTGTTTGTGGAGCATGATGGAAGTTGACACAATTTGCTGATTACATGGGGTAGCCATTGTTGATTCCCCATGTCAGCCTTACTGTCCTTAATTTAGTTGCTGTATCTCTGATGATGCTGAGGTCTTGGCTGATCACTAGGTTTGGAGTCTGAAGGAGTTTTTGTCCCACATAACAAAATTGATAAACTGTTGTGGGGGGTCTTTTTATCTTCATTTGGCATCCAGAATTTCTGTTTTTCTAGTCTGTGTATTAAATTATAGTTTCAACCTTGACAGGTTCCCATGTAGTTAGGAGGTTAGAACATGTCAAACTAAGGTTCCCGTAGCCCAGTGGGCTGCTTGGGGATAGGCCCCGGGCATGTCAAGGCATGGTGCAGGGGGGTTGCCTTTATGTCTCATGCAGTCTGTGGTTTCCCTCATCTTATCTCTCCTATCTCTGAGCATGAAGAAGTAGAGTAGGTTGCAACTATAACTTCCAATCAGGGTTTCTTGGCAGGCCTGATGGTGTAGAGTTATAGTCTATCGGGGCCCACTGAGAACCTCACAGGAACAACCCTGCCAGGTAGTTTAGGGTGGTTACTCTGGTTACACTAACAGGTTTCATTAAAGTTGTAGGCTCTGCATTTAATCATAACATAGTTTCTCTGTGTTTCATTGTTTCTGTTTCCACATCACAATCCTTTTTCACAGGTGAATTTTTTCATCTGCATTTTTGTACCTACAGCTAAATTGCTGGGGCTAGTTCAAGCGCTTCCCAAATATCTGAATTACTTCTGTAGCTGGGGTTGCCCCCATAAATTCAAGTGAAAGTGCAAAACTGCAGATGCATATTTCGCTAGGAGACATCTCACCTGGAAAAATGTCAGTAACAATTTTGAAAATTTTGCCAAAACTCTTCCATAATAATTGTGTCAAATATTGCACCCACAATTATTTGTTCCTGCAATTTAAAAGGTGAGAAAGTGAGGGAACTTCTAAAAAAATCCTTGCCATTAATTATAGTTCTAATTTTTAATATAATATAGCTACAAAAGTTCTTAATATAGCTACAAAAGTTTAGAGTATGTATAATTAGTTGATGTTGTTATAGTTTATTTTTGCATAGTAATACTATAGCTAAAATATATACATGAACATCTGTGCTTATGAAGAGGAAAAGATTAATTCTGTTGGAAGTCACGTGCTATGTTTTAACCACATGAAATGAGAGTGCATGGCAGCTATTTTGTGAGCTTCTTTCCCATGAAAAAGCATAATATATTATCCTTTTTGAAAATACTCAACAGATTGCTACCACATAAAACAAACAAACAAATCCAATATTGCATGACTATCTCAAAATGTTAAAGTGGAAAAAAAATCCAACAGAGTTATAGGGTGCACCAACAATGTAGGATCAGCCATACTTGTAATAACCACTTGCGTAATGTAGATCCAGAAAAATGAACCCATATTTAAAATTGTTTGCAGATCTGTGTCAATATGGACAGCAATTAACACAGGATTGCTTCTCTGATTTACTGTCTCCATTTTGGAGATCAGGATGGAGTTATAGGTAGATATAAATATATTACCATGTGATTCAGACACAGTTATTGATTCTATTTCTTGGTCTGGTGGTAAAGGTAATTCTCTCAGAGGTGTAAGCAGGTCATGGTTTACATTTCTGTAGGCTTGATAGTTTAACTTCAGAAACTGTTAAAAACTCATTTTAAAATGTTTCATTGTGAACAGTGTATTTATCTACAGTTCAAAAAAGCACTTAACTTGTAAATAACATCTACATTTTGCACTAAACTAAATTACTATATACTGTACTATGCACTGTAAAATTGACATAACTTACATGTGCTCAGCACTTAAACACAGGCTTCACAGAGAGAAGTAATACTGTCAAACTGCAATACAAATTGTAATCAATTGTAGAATATAAGTCTAACAAATAAAATGTCGCCTTTTGAGTCACTGTAAAAAGAGAAGAGTTTTTAAAACAAACTAGACTTATACATCACAGTATGTTACTTTATGATGTTTACATTAGTAAGTGAGGATGCTCTGGAAAAAAAAAAAAACCCGCAAGAGTAGTTTGACTGACATTTCACTATTCTTCTATGTAGCATTAATCCTACTGTCATGGCAAAAAAAAATATACCTCGTTCCTATATAATGCTTTTTGTCCGTAGATTTCAAAGTGCTTTACCTGGACCTGAATGCCCTACGTCAAGAAGAAAAGAAGAGAGGGAGAAACACCACTATTAGCAGCTCACTCTACTCCAACTCCTGTTTTTCCACCCTGCCTGATCCCTAGAATGCAGCAGATGCTTTCTACCTTCGGAGACTGCATTGGTACACTGGTGGCTAGTAACAAACATTTCTGATGAAAATGGGTAGCTGAGGAGCATCTCTCTTAGGAAGAGCAGGAAATAACTTTTATTTTTACTTCTGAGGAGGTATATGTTGTTTAAATAATGAAACCCATAAACATAACATCTGAGTAGCTATGGCTTTTCTATTATTTACTGGAAGATGGTTCTCTTTGCTTCCAAAGTCTAGCTCATGGTTATCCTCTGATAGGCTGAAATAGTGTATTTGGGGGTGGTAGTGACTCACCTGGAGGGGATAGGATAAAGACTCAGCTGTCACACTTGCTATTGCTATGGTGATATAATTAGGAGAGCTGGCTTCTAAACAGATCCCCTTTGAGCAAATAATAATTCAAGTTTAAGGTCTGGGTGGCCTACAACCCCATTTAAGAAGGGGAAAAATAAAGCTCATTCAAGTTTGTCAAATGGCATACTGAATGGTAAATATCAAAAACCTAGTATTAGTAAAAAGAGTACAATGCAGACTGTGAACTGGGGGTAGTCAGGTACTCAAAGAAATGGATTATATTAATTTCTTTTTAGTATACACTGTGTTTTAACTTCACTAAACTAATGGCTCTTTTAAATCTGAACAGAGCTAAAATAACTATGGTATATCTCAAAGTCATAGTTACTCTTCTCATTGTGTCAACATTATTAGTGAAAGCTCATTAAAAATAGTAATTTGTATTATGCACATCTCTTGTACCACCAGTGAATCCAATTCACCTTTAAATGACCTTTGAAAGCAAGTATAATAAGCTAAACAGGTGGATAGTATCTAAAGCTCATTAGAATATGAATTCTAAATCACCTTCATAAGAATCTAATCCATTAACTTTTCACAAATTGTAAAATTATCATCTTAAACTATATATACTTCTGGACAGAACTGGTTGAACTATTTATTGCAAATAATTTATCCAATGAATGTAGACTTCTTTTTTGTTGTTTTTGTTTTTTTCCTGGTTGCAAATTATCCACAAAAGTATTATGATTAATCATACGTTATTAATAATTGTTTGGTGAGCACTTTGGGAAATATAAGGCACTGAAATCTAGATGTTTTTGTTTGTTTTTTCCTACAAATTGATCATTATTTTTGTGTGTTGTTTGCTATTTACGCTTATGATTGGTAATCTATGTCACATGCTATTATTTTTCCATCTGATTAGATGACCCAAGTTTCAGATCTGGGCAGATTCATTATTCTGTTTGCAGGTAATCCACAGAGATGTGTAACTTTTCAATGGATCTGTTGCATAAATAATAGAAAGTACGGTGGGGGAAGCACAAGTGAAGAATGCATATGAGTGTGTGTGAGAAAGTGAAAGAACAGGATTGTGGAGTTTGCAAGGCCTTCTCTACACCAGGGATTACATTGGATCAGTTTGTTCATTCTAATTGCAGCAATTTAACTATATTTAAGTGTCCACACAACTTTGTTATGCAAGTTTAAGGTATCCTCCTTGTTAATCATTGCATCCACCCAACTCTGTGCTTGTTTAAATTAACTACTCAGCATCCTAGGCAGATTTACAAAGTAGTTATGTTCTACTGCTCAACTTTATGCTCTGGGATTTTTCTTGCTGAGTCCTGTGAGATGCCTACTGGAACCTATAGGAATTCTGGGACTTGGGGTCAAACTTACAAACTCCCATGATTACTCTCTTGGCATCCCATAATTCATCTGTATTTTGCCAGTGCAATTTCTGTTTCAGGCAGTATGGAGAACAAAGTGAGCAACACATTCATGGCAATCATTAATATGAACTGGTTGATGTACATGTATTAGAAGAGTCACACAGCCAGATGGATTTAGCTTGGCAGCTTTGAAGAGCTTTGGATGCCTCAGCAATATGGTTGCAGGAAGATGAAATAAAGCTGTCACTTTGCAAGGCATTTATCTGGAGCAGCTGTACTTGAAGCACTGCTTCTGAGCTTGATCAGCTAGCACTGACTGGTGGCACAGGACAGTGATTCAGAACTGAGATGGCCAGCAATTGCTGCAGAACTTCAGGGTGTGGAAGATTCCTTTCCTGGAGCTCTGTGCAGAGTTCACCCCGGAGTGCAGCAAAAGAGCAGCATGCTGCCATTACTATCTGGAAGCTTGCCAAATTGATTGCTCCTGATCAGTGGCTGACTGGTTTGGTGTTGTAGATCATCTGTTAGGACTGCTATCACATAGATTTGCAATGCTATGAGTAGGGGGCTGCTGTGCTGTGTCATCAAATTTGGCAGTGCACAGGAGGTCATGGATGGTTTTGAACAGATGAGGTTCCTGAGGTGTACAGGAGCTATTGATGGGACAAACAAATCTGTTCTTTGCCCCCCACACCAACTTAGAGATTTTATCAATAGGAATGTCGCTTAGCTAAGGCTCTTAACTAAGGCTGGTAGAGCAGACTCATTTAACTCTCTCTCTAAGTAAAGTGGTCTCGGCGCCATTAGATGGGACACAACACCATACCCAGGAGGTTACACTACAAGGCCTGATTGATCACCATATGAGGTTCACCAATATTAAGGTGGAGTAGTTGAAAAAGGCCCAGGATGCCAGAATCTTTGGAAATGCATGGCTTTTTGCCGGAAAGAGGAAATATTTTTGCTCCCCAAACCAATATGGATATTAATGGAGTTATGATTTCTCCTGTCATTCTGGAGCAGCTTGCCCTCTGCTTCCCTGACTTCTGGAGCCTTTTAGTGGAGACTGTTTAACTATATGCTGAGTAGCTTTAGAATGACCGTGGAACGTGCTTTTGGAAGACTGAAGTAAAGGTTAAATTGCCTCATGACAAGGCTGGATCTTTCTTATCATTATTTGCCTCATGCTGTAAGTGCTTGCTTTATTTTGTATACCATCTGTGAGAGCAAGAGAGAGAGCCTGGAAGATGGGTATGAGCCGGAAGTGAAGGGACTTTAGTCAGTAACTTTGAATAATCCTGTTGGCAAGGAGTGCAAACAAAGCCTTCTGGGCTTACTAAATATCCTGTTATTCAGTTTTTGGACGGTCCCTAATTTGGGTACAGGACAATGAGAAGTCGTTGTGACTTGTCAGACACAATCAGGGAAAACAATTGATATCCTTTTCTAATAAGATCAACAGCTTTGTTATTGTTAATAAGTAAATAAACATGTTATATAATCAAGTGTATAAGGTGGAATTTTATATATGATCATAAATATTATTATATAACAAATCTGAGCAGAGGGTGTTGATAAAAATAGGGTGTCATTTGGGTACAAAAACAGTACACAGAGATTTAAACTTTGCCTTTGTGTACATGTAGCCAGCTCATTGGCCTGTTACATCCCAATTGATCACTGAGGTGTGGCATTCTGTACCCATGCTGAAATAAACTTGTTCCTTGGATTTGAAGTTGGAGTTAGCAGTGTTTTTGTCTGCTACAGCAAGCAGAGTTTGTTTACTTTGCTAGATTAGTAAGGTAACCTATGGGTTTGGTTGGTGGTCCTGAACTATGCTTACATTTTGGTGGCCAGTACGAGATCCCAGACAGGTAAGTTGCATAGAGGAAGTGGGATCTATACAAAACAATGCATAGGTAAATAATGGCTCATGTGGTCAGCAAGTGGATTACTAATTAAGCAGGGAAATTTTAAAGAGGAATTATTAAAGGAATTACTGTCGATGTATCAAATGGTTACTCAACACCTGTAAAACAAGTTTATAAACAATAAGAAATTAAAATCTGGCAATATCAAAGTGGCAGTAATCCAAGGATTTTGACTGTTAATCTAGGATTTGGATGTAAATTGAGTAAATGCAGCACTGAAAAGAAATCTGTAATAGAAGACAATAGGAAGTTAAGAACACAGTGAAAATACTGGACATCACAGAAGTGAAAGGGTTAAAGAAAAAGGTATCTGAATTAAGGGCACATTCCCTTTTCACAGGGGAAGCCCGCATTCAAGAAGCTTTCAGCTGTGTGGAGTTGGAGGAAGAAAACTATCACCTTAAGGAGAGAATTTCTGATTTAGAGAGACAAATATATGAAATGGGTGGACACATTGATGGGTTGTTGCAATGGCTGAGCAGAGAGTCAGTTAATCAAGTTTCCTCCCTTTTAGACAGCGAGGTGGCACCAGCAGCACTACCCACCGATGCCAATCGGGTTTCCGTAAATTATATCCCTGGAAGGATCTGTTGAAAAAATTATCTGTGTTTTAATAATTAAGAGGTAAATAATTATTTATGTAACTTAAGTACATTTAAGTTTAAAGGTATTTAATGTTGTGGAGTAATTCTTGAGTGATTTGTAGTCAAAGCTAACAGGAAACAGTAAAATGTTGTTATTTAAAACTCTTTGGTCAGCAGCCAATTATGTTGCTGTATACAAAAGAGGAAGTGGCTTTCTTCGCATTTTTGTCTGCGTTGATAAAAAGAAAAAACAGAGAGTTGTTTAAGAGCATCTAATTTAAAATATAAAGTTAAGTTTCTCTTTGCATAAGGCTCTGCCTAATGTAAATGTAAAAGATAAATTATTAAATAAAGGTATGGCAGAGTGGAGAAAGTAGAGAAAGGAGCAAAGGTAAAACCCTTAAGTAAAAATAATGTATTAAATATATATATTGTTCTGTTCTTTGCATGTCTCATTGGTCAGACTATCAGCCATAAAATTTGTTGGGTTCAAGAAGTTTTCAGTTCTTAATGGACATATTTTTAATGTAACCAATTGGTTATTGTGTGTTATTATTCCAAAGATAAGCATCAAGTTAGTTATGATTTCAGACATACCCACCATTGTTGAGGCAAGGGAAACCAGCAACCTATAATCTTTTTGTTTTATATAGGAGTTGTTATTTTAACAACAAAAGACGACATGACTGCCTCTCCTACTCACAAAACAACAGTCACAGAATAATTATTTCATCATCTCTGTGAAAGTGTTTCAACTTTTGCAAACTCTTATTTTCCTCATTTTACTTTCCCTAGATAGAAAACAATATTAATGCATTTTAAAGCATTTGTTTTGGCTTCCAGCATACAAATATTCAAGGGAAAACTACCCTTTTCTCCTAACTAAACTTTTAGTTTATTTTGACAGGCAAAACTGAAGTATAATATACATATAAAAGGAGGCTTAACTTTTTTTAGGTGTCATTCTGTTTAAAAATAAACAAATTTCCAGTGCCCATCTGTTTTATTGGCCAATGCAGAGGTTAACTAAAGTGAAGGGCAATTAGTAATTTTAATCCTAACATTTCCTGGACCTGCCCTAAACTTCAACGGTCTAATCCTTTGTTTAGTGGTTTGTTGTATGTATTTAACTCTTTGGGTTTTTCTTTAATGTTTAATTTACATGTTTATATGTAACAATGTTAGAATTATTTGTCCCTTGGTTATACGTTTTATATCATATGACTATATTACTGGGTTTTTAATTTGGGGGTTTTTAGTTTTGTTTTAACAAAAAACATTTTTTGTGCACAAAGATATGAAAATAATAATATTAAAACAATTTTTGTGGTGCCACACTATTTTATTATAACTATAACTGCCATTGGTATAGTATTATAATATACTAATGATGGTTCAATTCTTTTGCAAATGTCAGTCGTAAATACAGACATATATGCCTCAATAAATAATTTGATTTGAAACGTTGTTAACTTTAATTTGGGATTTGTTAAGCAATGTATCCAGTTGTTTGGAAGTATCCAGGTTAAAATTAGTGGGTTCATTAAAAACAAACCACTTCAGTATTAGTGTAGTATTAACAGCTTTAGCGTGGCTCCAATATTTTATAAGATAACAATATATGCTGTTTGGTTATCTATGTTAAATTGTTAAACATAGTTAAATTAATGCAAATAAAAAAAATCAGATCTCAGCTAAATAACATGGTGTTGGGGTAGCTATCCAAATTATCACCCGCGAAGGGGATGACAAGGTATACACCGTGGATCTGATCTTGAAAGATCTACCTTGAATCAGCCTGTACTCAATACGCTAAGGTGTCTAGTATTGTTAATTATATGTTGATTCACCTAAGGGCAAGTAATTAAAGTTGTGGCAAAAGGGCCATATTCTGCACAATAGATTATGACCAATACACTGAATTGGTGGGAATGACTTGTGCAATGGAATTTTGTGGTGCATCCTCAGTTAATATTTTAATTGATTTTAATTATTTTGGTTTAATTAAAACCATAAGTTCCACTTCCCTTATGCACAAACATAGGGATAGTGAAATGATCACTTCTGTACTACATCCAAGTGCATCAGCACAAGACTGTTCCGGAAATAAAAGAAACAAAGTGTCATTGGGGTACCACTGACTGCAGGTGGCACCTCCTCCTAGCTGCTCTGGGGAACTGCTCTCTTCCAGGTCCAATGTCTCTCCTTGCAGTCTCCCAACATGTTGTCCTCTCTCTCATTCTGCAGCCTCTTTCTTACTTCAGGAGATGCAGCTTCCTTTTTGTGACTTGGCCTCCTGGACAGATCACTATGTGGCTTCCCTTTTCATGATCTAGAGTCTCACTAGACCTGCTGTCCCAGCAATGCCACTCCATCAGTTGCTGGTAGGGGAACAGAGGCTCACACACTCCAGGATCCAGCCCAGGGAGCTTGCAACACACAAACAAGTCTGCTTAGTCCCCAGACTTTCTACTTTCTTCTCCACCCTTCTGCGTATACCCTTCCTTCAGGAACAGGCTCCCAGGATCCTACTCTTTCCCTGGGTTCTCTCTTTCTAATTCTCATGCACAGAGGGTGGCTACAGACTTCCTCACTGTTGCCATTTCTTTGGCAGTTCCTCACTGTTGCCCGGCTTTATACTAGCTCAGCCGAGCTTCATCTTCCCATCAGCGTTTGCTCCTCCAGCCTAAGCCGCTCATGCATGGCTGATAACACTAACTGGCCTTAACTCAGGAGGGTGGAAGACCACGAGTGTCGAGGAAGCCCCCCCGCTCTGGGCCCAGGCTAGCCTGAACACTTCTCCCTCCTGAAAGCTGCTGTGTTATACCTTCTGTTTGCATTGTTTTGTTGCATAGTTTGTTTTGTTTTTTTTTGGTAATTCTTTGCAAGTGTTACACAATAAAATTCTTTTCTGTTTCAAAAAAAACAAAACAAAACACTAACTGGCCTTAACTCAGGAGGGTGGAAGACCACGAGTGTCGAGGAAGCCCCCCCACTCTGGGCCCAGGCTAGCCTGAACACTTCTCCCTCCTGAAGGCTGCAATGTTATACCTTGTGTTTGCTTTTGTTTTGTGGCATAGTTTTCCTTGATCCTTTTTGGTGATTCCTTGTAAGTGTTACACAAATAAAATTCTTTTCTGCTTTAAAAAAAACAAAACAAAACAAAACAAACAAACAAAAAAACACTAACTGGCCTTCTCAGCTTCTTTAACCCTTTCAGGGCTGGTATGCGGTGAACAGCCCATCACACAAAGACAATAGATACTAATCAGATGTTACGTTGTAATTTGGAATTGTATATCGAGATCCCTAATGTGATAATAACATTGATTTGGGGCCAAGAACAAGTGAGATGGGATCAAGACCCCAACATGATTGCACCATACCTGTCAGCTGAAATTTTCTTTGAATGGAGGTATAAACAAACACAGGGGCAATTAATAACTAAGACTCGGAATAATATAATCTTTTACAGCATGGATTACTAGTATTTTTCACCAACTCAGACTAAAATGTAGATTATATTGTCTTTGTAATCACATTTCTTCATTTAACACCATTTATGGTGTGTGTGTGTGTGGCCTCCCAACCTGTGAGGAGTATGCTGCAAATGCAGATACCTGGGTAGAGTCATCAGCTGCCAAAATCTTAACAACTGGTTTCCTCCTCACCCCACTAGGGGGTCGTGGCCCACCCCCACCCCCAAAACCCCTGCCCCATCCAACCCCCCTCCCTTGTCACCTGAATGCCCCCAGAACCAGGCAGGATGGTCTCGTGGGCCACAATAGTGGGTGCCCACCCCGCCCCTAAGAGCCAGAGGGACCTGCCAGGGCAAAAAGTGGGAAGTCCCGGTGGTGCTTACCTTGGGCGGCTCCCAGGAAGCATCCGGCAGGTCGCTCTGGCTCCTAGGGGCAGGGTAGCTTAGCTGGGGGGGGAACAGGGGGAGCGGCTCCCCCCCCACTCATGACATCAAAAGTGGTGCCTTAGGCACCGACTCCATGGGTGCTCCAGGGCTGGAGCACCCACGGGGAAAATTTGGTGGGTGCAGAGCACCCACCGGCAGCTCCCCGCCCTACGCCCAGCCGCAGCTCACCTCTGCTCCACCTCTGCCCCTCAACACGCCCCCCCCGCTCTGCTTCTCCATGCCCCTCCCCGCTTCCCGTGAATCAGCTGTTCGTGCGGGAAGCCTGGGAGGGCTGAGAAGCAGGCGGCGGCTTCGCGCTCAGGCCCAGGGAGACGGAGGTGAGCTGGGGCGGGGAGCGGTTCCTCTGCGCCCCCCTGGGTTACTTGGTGCGGTGCGGTGCAGGCGGCCCTCCTCGCGCCCCCCCACCCCAGCTTACCTCCGCTCCGCCTCCACCTCCCTAGGTCAACCGGTTCTAAAAGGGCTTCTAAATTTAACAACCGGTTACAGTGAACTGCTGTGAACCAGCTCCAGCTCACCACTGCCAGCGTAGTGAACCCAGAACAGTATAATTAGGCCTGTGATTCAAGATGGTCCATGTAGCAGGGCAGTCACCCTGCTCCTGGGAGAAAGGGTAGGCTGACTGGGGAAGCAGCCACAGCTGTGGCCACATCTAATCAGGCTGCAGCAAGCCCTGATAAGAAGCGCTAAGGGAGGAGCTGGGTTAGAGTCTCTCTCTAGCCTTGGAGTGGGAAGGAGCTAGCTGCTTGGGAACAGAGGGTACCTAATGAATTGCAGTACTGGGGAAAGGCAAGAGGAGCTGGGGAGCTCCAGCCTGAGGCCTTGTATAAGTCCTAAAGAGGTATCGGGGCTGAAGAGGTGTATACTGGGGATAGGTAGAGGCAGCTGGTCCAACCCCCTTGCCAATGATGAGTGGCCATTACAGACTGCAGTTTGCCCAAGTGAGGGGGGGCTAGATGATGACTCCAAGTCATCACTGAGGCAAGGTGGGTTTAGAAGTTTGGGGGTTCCCTGGGAGGGGAGACCCAGAGCATGAGGGTACTGCTGGAGGGCAGAACCCTGGTAAAGAACCCTGGGATCCTGGAGGGACATGGGGGCCTGAGGCAGACAAGACACTGGCTAGCAGGGGTGCTCCGAAGCTGGAATTGAGCTAATTCCCGGATGATCAGCAGGAGGCACCGCACCGGTGAGTCAATGGCCTGTTACAGTCCAAAAGAAAGAAGATGACACGTTTCAGAGTAACAGCCATGTTAGTCTGTATTCGCAAAAAGAAAAGGAGTACTTGTGGCACCTTAGAGACTAACCAATTTATTTGAGCATAAGCTTTCGTGAGCTACAGCTCACTTCATCGGATGCATACTGTGGAAAGTATAGAAGATCTTTTTATACACACAAAGCATGAAAAAATGGGTGTTTATCACTACAAAAGGTTTTCTCTCCCCCCACCCCACTCTCCTGCTGGTAATAGCTTATCTAAAGTGATCACTCTCCTTACAATGTGTATGATAATCAAGGTGGGCCATTTCCAGCACAAATCCAGGGTTTAACAAGAATATCTGGGGGGGGGGGGGTGTAGGAAAAAACAAGGGGAAATAGGTTACCTTACATAATGACTTAGCCACTCCCAGTCTCTATTCAAGCCTAAGTTAATTGTATCCAATTTGCAAATGAATTCTAATTCAACAGTCTCTCGCTGGAGTCTGGTTTTGAAGTTTTTTTGTTGTAATATTGCAACTTTCATGTCTGTATCATGTGACCAGAGAGATTGAAGTGTTCTACGACTGGTTTATGAATGTTATAATTCTTGACATCTGATTTGTGTCCATTTATTCTTTTACGTAGAGACTGTCGATGATGATAATCAAGGTGGGCCATTTCCAGCACAAAACCGCTATTCCTACCTACATGCCTCCAGTTTTCACCCTGACCACACCACCTGGTCCATTATCTACAGCCAAGCTCTGCGATACAACCGCATTTGCTCCAACCCCTCAGACAGAGACAAACACCTACAAGATCTCTGTCAAGCATTCTCACAACTACAATACTCACCTGCGGAAGTGAAGAAACAGATTGATAGAGCCAGAAGAGTTCCCAGAAGTCACCTACTACAGGACAGGCCTAACAAAGAAAATAACAGAACGCCACTAGCCGTCACCTTCAGCCCCCAACTAAAACCCCTCCAATGCATTATTAAGAATCTACAACCTATCCTGAAGGATGACCCAACACTCTCACAAGTCTTGGGAGACAGCCCTTGCCTAGAGACAGCCCCCCAACCTGAAGCAAATACTCACCAGCAACCACATACCACACAACAGAACCCAGTAACCCTATCCTTGCAACAAAGCCCGTTGCCAACTGTGCCCACATATCTATTCAGGGAACACCATCACAGGGCCTAATAACATCAGCCACACTATCAGAGGCTCGTTCACCTGCACATCTACCAATGTGATATATGCCATCATGTGCCAGCAATGCCCCTCTGCCATGTACATTGGTCAAACTGCACAGTCTCTACGTAAAAGAATAAATGGACACAAATCAGATGTCAAGAATTACAACATTCATAAACCAGTCGTAGAACACTTCAATCTCTCTGGTCACGCGATACAGACATGAAAGTTGCAATATTACAACAAAAAAACTTCAAAACCAGACTCCAGCGAGAGACTGTTGAATTGGAATTCATTTCAAATTGGATACAATTAACTTAGGCTTGAATAGAGACTGGGAGTGGCTAAGTCATTATGTAAGGTAACCTATTTCCCCTTGTTTTTTCCTACACCCCCCCCCCCCGAGATATTCTTGTTAAACCCTGGATTTGTGCTGGAAATGGCCCACCTTGATTATCATACACATTGTAAGGAGAGTGATCACTTTAGATAAGCTATTACCAGCAGGAGAGTGGGGTGGGGGGAGAGAAAACCTTTTGTAGTGATAAACACCCATTTTTTCATGCTTTGTGTGTATAAAAAGATCTTCTATACTTTCCACAGTATGCATCCGATGAAGTGAGCTGTAGCTCACGAAAGCTTATGCTCAAATAAATTGGTTAGTCTCTAAGAAAGAAAATGTTTACTAATTAAGTTCCATGTGATTTTTAGAGTAGTCACATCTCTGAATACACAGCATTTCACAGTACTGCAGTGGTGATTAAAATAAATCATATGGACATTCTATCCTATGGTTCACACTGGAACAAATGGTGTACATCTGAAGAGGTAACACATGAGAGCAAAGCAACTAAGAATGATAATGGCATACAAGTTAATGTAGTCATATCTACTTCCTTATTATATATTGTAGTCCTTTATTTTATTTAAAGTGCATTTAAAATTTTGTATTGCACCACTGTGGGTTCCGCTCGGGTGGCTAAAGTTTCAAGCTCAACAGAGTGAAAGTCACCTCTGCTACTTGCTTCAGATTTAGAGTCTCTAGGAACACACAAAGACTAAGGATAGTGACCACACATGCATTCACAAGTTTTATTAAAATTACAATTAAGGTTCTGATTACCCAAGAATATAGAAATCCTGTGAAGACCTATACACAAGTTACAAATATAGTTATACTCCCATACTTAACAATATTCTTAAGGTCTGATGGCTGCATTGCCAACTGATCATCAGTAGAGGGACGGCCCCAGCTGGAGTTTTCCCATAGGAATGCAATTTTTCCCAATCTGGGAGCCCTATTTTATGATTCTGAATACTGAAGGCAGAATTTGCCCTGCAAGATCTTTATTATTGATGATAATCCGGGAGAAGTGAAGACCCCAGCTAGACTGCCTGCTCTTGAATTGAATTTATGGGATTGGTAGTTATGGGTGGGGGGAAACAAAAAGAAATTATTTTACTTACTAAATGTGCTCATTTACATGGCGTCATTGTGAGACAATATATTTGGAATCCCAAATCCCCTGGCTTTCATTGTTTTAAGTAGACCTTTTCTATTATGTTATTTGTATGTGAAATTTATTTCTCTCTGGTAAGATACATGAGCCTAGGCCCTAATTGAAAGCTTGCCCTTGTTAGACTTTGCCTCCAGAAGAAGCAGAACTGCATCATGGGAACTCTAAATGAATATAGTATTGGCAAGGGCACTAGAAATCTTAATAATGGGTTAGAAGTTTTAGCCTTTGGGAAACAGGATTGTAAGTAAATGAGCTGAAGTGTAAAGCTTATGCTAAGGTAGCCAGTTTCTGCCTAAAGGGTTCAGTTGAATAATATTCTCATTAAATGATTGCTTTTCCACCTTCGTTAAAGAATAAAAGTAAAAGAAATGAAACTGATTATGAGCTTTCCTGATTAGCAACTTGATTAAAAAGCCAAAAAAAAATGTAAATTGTAACACTGCAACCCATGTTTAATAAAATCTGTTTTAATTTACATTAACAGAGTTAAAGAAAACACAGGTAACCATAAAATGCGTATTAAACCTGTTTTCATATTCAGTGGTAAATATGTCCCAGATAAATTTATTTATAAGAAGCTTGTATAACATTTTAATTGTCTTTATTTCTCATTAGACTATAAATCATTATTTGTTTTTAATTAAATGGTTGAAGATCTTATTAGAAACGACTGAGATATTTGTAATTTACTGTCTGTGGGTGGGATTTTCAAAAGCACACAGCATGGTAAAACTCCTATTGACTTCAACAGGAGCAGAGTTAGACCAGTCCGAGCACTTTGAAAATAGGCCTCCACACCTCTCTATAGTGCTGCATAATTTAAAATAATGTAAAATATGATAACATAAGCATATTTTATTAAACAGTAATTCTGTACTTGTCATTCAATACTCATTCTAGGAACACTTTAAAATATTATGTTGGCAGAATTTAAGAAAACACTGAAGACATGACTTTCACACTTTTTTTTTTTTTTTTTAGTCTGTAACATTTGCAGAGCCTCTTGGGATCCTTAAAAAGAAAAAAAAGAAAAGGAGTACTTGTGGCACTTTAGAGACTAACCAATTTATTGCATCCGATGAAGTGAGCTGTAGCTGTTACTCCTATTCTTTTTGCAAATACAGACTAACACGGCTGCTACTCTGAAACCTGTCTTCGGATCCTTGTATGTGTAACTGCAGACTATTAAAAGTAGTAGTCTCATTAAAAGAGAGCAAGACTTTATGGTGGATTTATACACAAAATATCTCCCAATGTAGGGCCAAATTGTGAGAAGAAGCATAACTCTTCGCTCAGCCCTACACTGAACAAGGGAACTTCTTGTGTTAATAGGGTAAGAATCTAGCCCAGAGAGATCTAGGTCTCCATCCTGAAAGATACTAAGCATCTCCTGGGAGGTATCTAGCACCCACAACTCATATTATCATCAATAGGAGATATGTCATTTCAGGTCTTTTCAGGATGCACTTATCAGCTTCCAACATTGGGCTCAGAAAAAGACGGACTGACAAACAAAAAAGTTGTCAAATAAGAATCCTTAGACCCCAGCATATCTGGCAGGTGCCAGTGTGTTCACTGAAGTACACTTCTCTTTAAGAGTGAATTACAATTCCCACATATAGATGTGCTGATGGTCCTGCCATTGTTTTCATTGTGGTCATATACCTTTCTATTTGTGTGATGTGACAATCTGTCATATTAGGCCTACAGTAGCATAAAGAGATTTTTCTCAAATGTACTTTAGAGACATGATTTACTACTTTGTTTCTCTAGTTTTACATGAGAATAACACCATTGATATCAACAGGTTGACATAGGCATAAAAACTAGAACAACAGTGTTGAATCAGCCCCAGTATTTGTATTTATAGTTCCTGGTTCATGTCTGGAATTTCCAAATAATCCAAAGGAGAAGTAAACACGTATACACATATATTCTGCTTTTCAGGATCCAGTCTCCTTCTGTGAATCTTCCCTTGCATATGACACAGTGAAATTTTGTTGCTATCATACCGATATTAATAGTTTGACTGGATAGGTTCTTTGAAGTTCTTGAAAAGTTTCAGCTTATTTCATAAAAAAGAACCAAGAAAAGAGCAAGAGTCAAAAAAGTTAAGGTATACCGTAGTTTCAAAAGGGAATCTGACATGATTTGTGTGACTGTATTAAGATGGTTCACTGGCTGGATAGTGTATTTATGCCACCCTTTTCTCGCTCTACTGGATTGAACATTAGCTCTGTTCAGTGCTTGTGTGTTCATTTTGCCCTCTAGTGGCTGACAACAGAACTACTTGTGCAGCAGGATTAACTTTCTATCCAATAGAGGGCAATGGTACCCAGGGACACAACATACTCAGTTATTAGACAAAGCTCATCCTTGAGGCTCTAGCTCAAGGCTGTTATTGAACTACAGACAAAATTGTGGCATCTGGGACACAAACAGATCATTTGGCTCCAAAAAAGCATGCTTCTGAGCTAACACAGAATGTATGTTAACTGTCAATAGTTGGGGGCTTATTTCTGGTGTGGATACGCCACAAACAAGTGAAAAACAAATATTTGTGTAGGCCAGCACTCCATCCCATATAGGGTAATGGTAATAACTAAGATAAGCTTCTATCCTATGAAAGATTTCCTTTATCTCAAGTGGTAGGGGGTCTGAGAGTTTTATGTTTTGTTGGGTTTTTTGGGTGGTGTAGGTGGGGAGAGTGGTGGAATGTCATTAGTTCTGTATTTGCTGATGGCCAGTTCTGCGTAGTACTTAGTAATAATACAGGGGCCTTCACAGACTTCATGGTAATTACAACAGGAATCCATTTAGTGATATGCCATACTTGTGATTATTACACGTGAAAAGTGGAGCTGTCATGGATATTCCCAGGAACAAAAACATAAAAAATTATTATTGGGGTATTTTGTATCTACCCTTGGATTGTAGCCTTTTATAGATCCACATTGTCTAGCATATACATATGAGAGGTAATGTCATTTTTGTTGCTCTGAAGAATCATTAGACAAAGATAATATATGAATTATACTTCAGAGTGATGTGGTATTCTAGGTCTCAGTCCTAAAAAAGGACAAGTGGAGTGAGATTATGGATAGCTGTTTATCCAGAACTATAATGAAAACTCAGGTGAGTTGCAGAGAAACTGCTCAAAGATCTTCAACTCAGAGCCTCTGCAAATATGGCGATTACAATGACTTGTATATATTTCTCCAGCTTGAAAAGGCCGCAGTCTTTGAAAAGACTAATACCTAAATACTAATGCAAAGGACAGTATAGGAAAACCTAAGATGGAAGATACATAGGCACATTGTCAGTGGTAAGGGGATTCCCCTCAAGGAAGAGTGCTATCCTGTAGATGAATGGATTTCTATGCAATAATGTGAGAGTGTTAAAATGAAGAAAAAAATATTGAGGTGTGTCTTCCCATAGTTCTTGCAAATAACTGGCTAAAATTAGGCCTAATCTTGGCTTCATTTGTGCCAGAGCTTGTCGAGACTGAGTTCTGGCACCTCTCTCTGCATCAGTTATGAAAGTAAAAAATAATTGCTTGACCCCTGGACCCTCTTTTATTACAAATTAAGCACTGGGCCTACTGGAGATTTTCTTTCACTGAGATCTAGCATCAAGGATTATTTTCTAAGTAGGTCAAGTTAGCAAGGGTAAATAGTTGAGTCTGAAGAATGCACACCTCTCCAGCTCCAAGAACTCAAAGTTTTTTTTCTTATTTAAAATTGTTTCCTTTAACAAAAAGAAAAATCTACTTCAAAATGATTTCTCTCACCTAGCCTGTTTTTAAACTTCATTCACCTTTGTGCTTCAACTTTTTCCCTTATTCAAACTCCTTTACTTCTAGACACATAAACAGTCCTTCATTTACTGTAGCTGGATTAAATTCATCCATTAGGTTGACTAGAGGTGAAAAACTACCTTTGTAAATCACAGAGATTTGTTCAATGAGTTAGCCATATTTTTAAATGTTTCTATCAGTGCCTTTGTGTTTCGCACCCTAAGTCTCTGAAAGAAGCAAAATGTTTTATAAGTCTCAAAATAGCTCGTGCTTGGACAACATGCAAGTTATAATAAATAAAGTTCTATTTATGCCATACACTTTACATGGAAAGCAGTGGATAAAAAATGGTAGTTTGTGAGACCCTATGAACTTTTATTTAAACATAAAAAGAAATATTTGTGTGTGTGCTGAGTAATTGCTGAGTCCAAAGATGTAGCAGCCACGGTCTCCAGGATGGAATAGTGGGTTTTCCCACATCAGTCTTTGGCACCATCACATTCTGTATCATGTCAAAGACTGCAATATCCCAAAACTACTGTTTCTGAACTCTGTGGATCTACTGTAAGATTAAAGAGATGTTTTTCTATTTTCAAGGAAAACATCAAACATAAAGCAATGCGCTCCAAATATTAGAGACAGATCTCTGCATTTTCATTTTTAAAACAGTATCCTTGCTATTTACAGTTAGGTAAAGTGGTTAAAAAATAAAGCCCTCTAAAACTTTTCCCAGCCATCACACTCAGTCCAACCCAGTCATTTCTCAGTTTTCGAAAGTATTCAGTCAAACAGATGTCTCCATCACTCATTTGCAAGCGGATGGTTGTGTGGATTTCCAAAAATGGATTCTATACTTTCTTACCATTCTCCTACCTTCCACTGATTATCTATAATTTCAGTTCTTCTTAGAGGCTCTGCAGCTATGACATGGGTATTTTCAGAAGGTATTTTCTACTCCAAACCTTCCAGCTTACACTTTCTCACTTGTTCAAGGGATGCCATCTGAGCAGCTTTTAGGTTTCTTCCTCTCCCCCCCACCCTTTTCTTTTTTCTCTGAAGCATCAGTATAACTTGATACTTTCATGAAAATTGTCAAATGAGTCCAATTGCTCAGCTTATTTTTTTTTTAAAGGAGCACCAATTTCACAAGATCTTTGCCTCCATTCATGTGAAAGTAGTGGATCTGACTGAGGAAAATTAATTTATTTTGTAACTCTGAATGTGTGGGTATTTTTCCTAAATTCTGCCAGTGTGCCACAAATCTTTTGTGATGATCAACTTACAAGCAAGAAGTCTAGTCTGATTAAAATACTAAGTTAACAAAATGGTGATGTTGTTTAAAAAACAAACAAATACACATTTCCTTATATCCCTTTTCAGTGTCAGGCAGAATGTTCCATTTTGCCTGGAAAAGTTTGATCAGTTTTGTCATAAACGGAAAAAAAATCTTTTCTGTTCCTGAAAACAATGGCAGTGTGTTTACTGCTGTGAATTTAAAGCTGCTGGTCAAAGTTCAAATATAGTTTTCTGACAAAACTCTTATTCTAGTATGTATACTACAGCCCTTATTGTGATGTCTGAGCACCTTCTTCTTTGTTAAGTATTTATCAGCACACCTCACACATATTAATGTATTTATTCTCACAACATCCATGTGAGGTAGGGAAGTGCTATATCTCCATTTTACAGTTGGGAATGGAGACAGAAAGAGACTAAGTGACTTGCCCCAATATCATACAGGGTTTCTGCAGATAAGCAGGAATTGAACCCAGGTTATACTGTCCCCATCCCTTAACAATCCTTCTTAACATTCAAAAGATCAGTCACACTGGATAGGTCATCTTAGAGTAGGGATCAGCAACGTTTGGCACACGGCCCCCCCAGGGTAAGCCCCCTGGCGGGCCGTGTCCACAGGGTCGACCAATCGCAGCTCCCACTGGCCACAGTTCACCACTGCAGGCCAATGGGGGCTGTCAGAAGCTTGCGGCCAGTACATCCCTCAGCCTGCGCCACTTCCCACAGCCCCCATTGTCCTGGAGCGGTGAACCACAGCCAGGGGAGCTGCGATCGGCCAAACCTGGGATGCATCAGATAAACAAACTGGCCCGGCCCGCCAGGGGGCTTACCCTGGAGGGCCGCAGGCCAAACATTGCCGATCCCTGTGTTAGAGGATAAAGAGATAGGATTCAAAATCACACTAGCTTTAAAAATACTCCACACTTATGTTGAAGAGATGACTCATTTGCTGGAAAAGTACTTTGTTAGTTGTTTCAGAAGAAGTGGGTAGGACTCCGTGGGCCAGAAGCATATAGTGTATTGCTCTTTCCAAAATGAATGTGATGTCTTTGGACTAGGTTCACAAAAGTACTGAGGTACCTAAGTATCAATTTTAGGCTCCACTGGAGTTCACAAAGGTCCCACTAAACCCCTTAGGCACCTAAATTCAGTCAGTGGATAGGTTTTTATAGTATGCCTATATTTCTGTTTCTGAGCATGCAAGGCTGCTGCCTCATGTAGATATACAGATACCTATCCCTCACCTAAGCCCCAGAGTGAACCAGAGGAAGACAGGTGTTCTACTACCCGAGTTGCAAGCAACCTTGATCCATGCCCTCTGAGAGTGCCTACCAGACCAGACCCCTCAGGAGGATTCAGATGAAACAGCTGGGGAGGGGGAGGACCTCCCTCATAACTTTTAGAGTGGGATGTGGGAGACTCCAGGTTCAAGTCCCCCCTTTCACCTGAGGTTATTTTGCTGGAGGGCTCCCCCAGTCCTTCCTATTGAACTCTGGAGAAATAATTATAGTATTTGAGCAGGGGGACTGGATCTTGGATCTGCTACCTCCTGAGTGAGTTCTCTAATCCCCACATAAGAATGACTATGCTTTCACATGCTCTCTGTCTGATCCAAATGACACTTTGATTAGTTATCACAGTGGAACATCTTAAACAGGGGAGACTGAGGAAGCCCTATATCTAAGAATCCCATAATCCAATAGTTGGAACACTCCCCTGAGAGGTAGCAGATCCCTGTTTAAATCCCTTCTCCCCCTCAGGCAGAGGAAGGACTTCAACTGGGATAAAGGGGGTGTTGAGTGCTCTAACTACTAGGCTAAAAGTTATGAAGGATTGCTTCTCCTCCTTGCAGAAACAATATTAGTACTTAACTGCAGAGAAGGTTCCCAGCTATGAATCACTAGAAATAATAGTTACCTAAATTCAGGCTGCAAGGAGGATTTAATCTCCATGGTTTAGCACATATCTCCCATTGGCTAGCCTAGGCCACTCCTTACCTAACATGCTGGCTTTTGTGATTTGCATTCTAAGACAGTTCTCTCTCTGCATCATAGCATACTCATCACCCATAGCACCCTCTTGTGTCAAGATAGCTACCAGGGATCTTCATTTCTGGAGTCCCCTCATAGTCACTTTTTCAGCACTGCAATATCTTGTTTTTTTTCTTTCTGGGACACCTGTGGCTTGGCCCTCCAGCCAGCTCATGTAAAAGTTTAAACCAGGGTTCAATTAAGTCCAAAAAAGTTTTCTGAATTAATAACATCCATGTTCTGTCCCTTTCCAGAAATTCTCTAAAATCTTCTGCTTTGCCTCTACTTCTGGACCCTGCAGAGTTCCTCACATGCTGATTCTTCCCCACCATGATTCCCCACACTGCCTTCCTTCCCCAGTGACTCTGGCAGTTTAACATCAAGGATCTCCCTGTCATTTACAAACTCTGTCTCAAGGCTGACTACACAGGAGCCTCACCTGCTCCTGATGGACCTCTTCTAACCTATTTATATGGCCCAGGTGCCTAATAGCTCCTTAGCTAATTCCAACCCTTCTATGCAGGAGACAAGACATCAATTGCCCCACAGGTGTGAAGCATGTTTTCCTTCTCTTGTATCTGATATGGGTTCACCTTATCACACTATTCCAATGCATTTTATAGGGAACCTCCACACCTAACTCAGGCTGTGTGAATTGCAGTGCATGCCAGTGATTTTTCTAGGTGTCTAAAAGTTAGGCACTGTGATACTCAGCCTCACAATACCAAACACCTTTTGTGAATCCAGGCCTTTATTTTCAACAAATAACTTTTAAAATGAATACATACAACACACTCAATAACTTGACTGACTGTTGAACTACAGCCTCCAGTTCACAGGTGAGAACAAGAGGGATTTAATATACTCCACATCTCTCCATGGAGAATAATGACCTTTGGTTTGTTATAGTCACCTTCCACCATGCTCATATTAACTCAGGTGCGTATATAGTTAGATTTTGGGTGAAAAATGGCCTTTGGGTGAATTGAAAAGTAAAATAATATTAACAATTTTAGGTCAAACAAAACATTTTATTTCACATGAAGCACACCATTTTGTTTTGATTGTAAGCATTTTTTAACTTTTATTTTTTTAATAGAAAATTAAAGGAAAATTCAAAACAAAGTAATTTCAGATGAAAAACTTGAAACATCTAATTTTCAAATGTCAAAAGAAAATGTTTCAATTTTTTCAGAATGTTTTTTTTTCTCCGATATAATAATTCAGTGGAATTATCGCAATTTCATAAAATGTTTTGGTACTGCCAAATTTGCCCCCCAAAACTTTCAGCTGATTTACCCCCTCCCACCCACCCCAGATCTATACACAGGACTGTTTCTGTTAGCCTTTCCTCATGCTGAGCAGTCCCCTAGATTGCAAGAAGTCTATTGAAATTAGTGTGACAGCTTACAGAGTATCACTCAAGGGGAGTGAGGATGGCAGAATTAGAACCACAGTGCTCTAAGATAGGTGAGAAAAATTCCATTAAAAAGGAAAAAAGAGAATGCTAAGGTACTGGAGGGGGAACAGAGGACA
Organism: Chelonia mydas; assembly: GCF_015237465.2. NCBI lineage: Eukaryota > Metazoa > Chordata > Testudines > Cheloniidae > Chelonia > Chelonia mydas. Next base: position 70,503,884 of record NC_057849.1, read on the forward strand.
AATATTAGGCAGAAAATACATTTTCTTCTGAAAAAGGGGAAAAAAAAAAAACCCCAAGACAGCACAGTTATATATCTCTGTTTTCCAATTGTTCCAGGAAAGTCAGTATGCCATAAGGACATTTTTACTGACTAGGCACACCTGCTATACCAGCTTTATGGGCTTTTGTCAGGCTGTGATAGATATATCAGTTAATGGAAGTGGCTATCACTGTAGTTTTTTGAAAACTGTGGACAAATGATAAGCTGTCACATTAAATTTTAAGGGTTTTCCAGGCTCTGGATGCAGACAAGGACATATGTAGGGAAGTGTATGATTGTAGACTAGAAGTAGTTAGTTTTGTAGTCAGCCAGCTTGGAGTAAGGTGGATTGAGTTGTGCCTCTCTTCTTTAGGGAGCAGCCTGCTTTTTGTCTCTCTGTTTTGGCGTTTTTGTGTTTTATCATTCTGAATTCTAAGAAATAAAGTAGTGTTATGTTGCAACCTTCCAGTAAGAAGTTGTATTTTTATCCAACTTCTTTGTTTGTCTGCCATAAAACATAGTAGAGAAAACAGGTGATCAGGATGGAATTATTAAACAACACAAAACAAAAGAATAAAGATGAAATCTCTGCATATAGCAATATGGACAGTTTCTGTTTTAATGAAAGGAAGATTTTTGCAACATATACTCGGTCTTGAGCAGTATTTTTACACTATGGAAATACTGATAAAGAAATAGCTGTTTTCCCAACATTGGCAGGGAAAAAATAAAAACACATTTACAGTGCTTAAAGACTTATGTTTTCCACACAAACCTGCTGAGCTGGAGAATAAGGACATAATAGAAGATTTTAAAGAAATGTTATTTGCCTACCTCAAACTTTTAAACAGAACAATATAAGTTTCATCGAAAAAATCAATGAAAGGTGAAAGTACCTCTGAATTTTTGGCAAGCCTGGAAAAAAAAAAACCTGCCTGCTACTTGATGTTATAGCAATTTTCTGTAAGAGGCTCTCATAGGTATTTGTTTTGGGAGTAAAAGACCCTGAATTAAGAAAGAGGCAACTGAATGTTGTGTAGAAGAAGGACCTGCCACTACAGGGAGCTGTAGAGTTTGCTCTGTTCTTTGAGTCAACACAATCTGAAATTAAACTGACCCCATTATGCCATGCCTAGGAAGAAAGGCCAGACCAGGGATGAAAAAGTTGAGGACACAGGTCAGCACCTCTCACAGGATCCAAAAACAATGGAGGAAGCCATGTCCCCACTGTTTCGGGACTTCACACCAGTAGCAGCAGTCTTTAATAAGCTCAATTGCAAGAAGTTTGGGGAAGAAAGGACACAGTTCTCAGGTTTGCCACAGTGCACTATGCCACAAAAAAAGGTTATGCTAAGAGGAAGCCGTCAAGTAGGAGCCACCAACTTAGATATACTTTTCTGCCAGTCATTCTGTCTTCAGGAGACCCAAATTAACATAGTACTTATACTTTGAATTTCTATAGCACATTCCATCTGAGGATCTTAATGTTCTTTACAAACATTAATGAATTTATCAACACAATACCCTGTGAAGTAGGGAAGTATTACCATCCCAGTTTTATAAATAGAGAAACTGAGGCAGGGCAAAGTGATTTTCCTGAGGTCATGTATGCAGTTAGGAACAGAGCTGGAAAGTAAGTCCACATTGCCTGTCTCCCCGTTTTGTAAATGTATCAGTTCTTTCTATATTAAGCTGCACTGCTTCATGATGTTCTCAATCTTGGAGGGTAAAAACTTCCTGTTTAGTTTTTCTAGGGTTTATTTTAGTAAACATTGCAAAGGTTGTTCCAGATTTTGTTTCAAATCAACACATACAAAAATGCACTATTTATTGTAACAATACCTAATCTCTTGATTTTAATATGATTGAACAAGATGTAAGACAGGAAAGATTTTGGCTCTAAGAATTTCCATTCTTGTGGAACTCAAGAATAGAAAATAAATGATTGGAACTATGCTAGAGATTCCATTTGGAATTCTCAAACGGGCAGTTGTCATGCTTCAAACTTCTGGCCAAACTGATTACCCAGCCCCAGTAATTAGTGCCACTTAATGTAAGTGCTGCTCAGTGTATTAGAAATCTCTTGTCAGAAGATGCCCTGGGCTTAGTACAGGGTGACCAAACTAATTCTCCCTCATACAGCAGTCAGAAATTCTAGGTCAGGGATAAGCAAGATATGCTCACACTTCAGCTGACTGATTAGGTCTGGATCTGGGGGGGGGGAGGGAAATGTCCTGTAATTGAGTCATGAACGCAACTGACCCTTCACCTTCATTAATATGAATATTCACAGAAAAGTAAGGTTAGCAGAAAAATAATTAGTATATTTCAGTAGCAACTTGGTGAGCTCTGTTTAAATACTTCTCTCCAAGTGGAAAATGTTCCCCGAGAGCCCCAGATGTTATGTGCTTTTTGTACTCAAAATATGCTTGACTAGTTAAGCAGAAGTATAAAAGTGCTTCACCATATAACAAAATAAGAACAAAAGTTTTTTCTATCAGGAACAGTGGGTTTAGATACAAAGCAACTGATCCACCAGGCTATTGAATTCAGCTGAAGTCTCTCCAATGGTTTTCAGCATTTCAGATGGCATGGGAGTATGGTATACGACAGATTTCAGCTAATAATCTGTGCATATTTGATAGTATTTAATATTTAAAAGTCATCTGTGTCTTATAGATTGATGTTTCTTGGGGGTTTCCAAGGACTTGGACCAAATTTTAAGAGATGCTGATCACCTGTACAGGTGATCAATCCATAAATTACATAGCACATTGGAGGGTGGAGATGGGTCCTTAATTTTATGTGTTTGGTTCAGTGTTACAAAGTGTTACAAGAGGTGTGTGGGTCTGGAAAATCACCAAAAAAAATTATGTAATTTATAGACAGCCTCTACCTCCCATTCACCTGGGAGTTGTGGACTCTTAGAACCTCTAAAAAGTGGCACACTGACTTTACTAGGAGTAGATTTAGGCTAGCAAGAGTGCTTTTGCAAATGCCTTCCTTAGTGCTTAGTTTGGCAACTGTTTAAAGAGCATCTAATCTATTTTGCAGTTTTACAGCCTACACAATATCTTATATAACTATTCTCTGTGCTCACTGAAGGTATTAGCTGCAAGACAGCAACTTGTATTAACATAATGTGTTAAAAATGTGTACATTATATACACGATGCTTTTAAAAATCCCATCCTAAAAGGACAAACCTTTGATATATTAATACTTTAAATCTCAATATTAGTAGGCAAGGAAATCATATATGCCAATTTCACAACCAAAAGAATTGGAAAAGTTTAGGTGACTAGGAGGGAAGTGAATTATAAATATATGTATGTGTATTCATAAAAACAACTTTACAAAGCAGCCTACTCTGTACCATTGAAACCAATAGGAGTGTCCCATAGATTTTAATAGGTGCATGTTTGGGGCCCAAAACATAAATTAAATTATATTTCAGAGAGCTTAGCATACATACACTTTCTGAACATAATTAAACCTGAAAAATAAGAGAGCCTACTATTTAATTCTGAATGACATTCTACAATAGTGATTGCAATTAATAATAAAATGCATCTTTCTGTCTAATGAACTGTGAATAATCAAGTTTTATTTAAAAAAGCCCTAATTTGTTTAGGTACATGCACTGCCTATTTATCCAATTATTCCTGCAAAATTACAAATGGAGAAAGTCGAATCTCTTAAATTAAGAAGGTCACCCAAAGTAATTAAGACTGCTGAAGCATATTATTAATATTTTACAGGAGGAGGGGCACTGTGAAATTTACCTGCTTCCCCTTGTTATGTGAGTAATGAGCTTTGGTCTCACCAGTGTTTAAATGAGTTGAATTACACATACAAACAGATTACAGGAAGAGAGCAAAGTTCCTGACAAGAACAGGTCTTATCAGATGCAAAGGGGACTAAATAGTATTTCTTTTCCTCACTAATTTGGACTCAGCATGTGTTACTTACTAATTGTATGATGAGAGTTTGGGGATTATTATTATTATTTTGGCCCATGCTTCAGAAAGTACAAATACATTTCATGGGTGAAAGAGAAAAATGTTGTTTGAAATAAATTAAAAATATTGGATGAAAACTAAGATGAAGGATAAACATAATCCAGAGGTAAATTTACCTATCTGTTAAGAGGTAGTTTGGAACCAACCCTGGAGGCAGAGTGAAAGTGGAAGCAACAGGAAACAAGAAGATATGTACCTCTATCAGGTGATGGCTAATTCTCATTTTGTTTATGATTTCTATAAATACTTAAGGTTCCCATATGTGGATCAGGACCCTACTCTGCTAGACACTTTTCAACAGTCAACACAAAGACAGTCCTTAACCCAGACTGCTCTCCATCTAGGATTTAGACAATGTGCAGCAGGTGAATAACAGACACATGGTGGAGGAGAAGGGGCATGAGAGGATAAGTTAACAGTCTTTACACTTAAGCTTGTGCTTGAGCATGTCCATAAACAGGTTTTGAAATGCTTTCTTGAATCAGCACCATAATGCTCTCCGTTGTCATAGGATGGTGTGAAAAGAAAAGGAGTACTTGTGGCATCTTAGAGACTAACCAATTTATTTGAGCATAAGCTTTCGTGAGCTACAGCTCACTTCATCAGATGTATACTGTGGAAAATACAGAAGATGTTTTTATACACACAGACCATGAAAAAATGGGTGTTTATCACTACAAAAGGTTTTCTCTCCCCCCACCCCACTCTCCTGCTGGTAATAGCTTATCTAAAGTGATCACTCTCCTTACAATGTGTATGATAATCAAGGTGGGCCATTTCCAGCACAAATCCAGGATTTAACAAGAACGTCTGAGGTACGGGGGGGGGGGGATAAACAAGGGGAAATAGGTTACTTTTTATAATGAATCAACCATTCCCAGTCTCTATTCAAGCCTAAGTTAATTGTATCCAATTTGCAAATTAATTCCAATTCAGCAGTCTCTCGTTGGAGTCTGTTTTCAAATTTTTTTGGTTGAAGCATAGTCACTTTGAGATCAGAAATGGAGTGACCAGAGATTGAAGTGTTCTCCGACTGGTTTATGAATGTTATAATTCTTGACATCTGATTTGTGTCCATTTATTCTTTTACGTAGAGACTGTGCAGTTTGACCAATGTACATGGCAGAGGGGCATTGCTGGCACATGATGGCATATATCACATTGGTAGATGTGCAGGTGAACGAGCCTCTGATAGTGTGGCTGATATGATTAGGCCCTGTGATGGTGTCCCCTGAATAGATATGTGGGCACAGTTGGCAATGGGCTTTGTTGCAAGGATAGGTTCCTGGGCTAGTGGTTCTGTTGTGTGGTATGTGGTTGCTGGTGAGTATTCACTTCAGGTTGCGGGACTGTCTGTAGGCAAGGACTGGCCTGTCTCCCAAGATTTGTGAGAGTGTTGGGTCGTCCTTCAGGATAGGTTGTAGATCCTTAATAATGCGTTGGAGGGGTTTTAGTTGGGGGCTATTGGCGTTCTGTTAATTTCTTTGTTAGGCCTGTCCTGTAGTAGGTGACTTCTGGGAACTCTTCTGGCTCTATCAATCTGTTTCTTCACTTCCACAGGTGCGTATTGTAGTTGTAAGAATGCTTGATAGAGATCTTGTAGGTGTTTGTCTCTGTCTGAGGGGTTGGAGCAAATGCGGTTGTATCGCAGAGCTTGACTGTAGACAATGGATCGTGTGGTGTGGTCAGGGTGAAAGCTGGAGGCATGTAGGTAGGAATAGCGGTCAGTAGGTTTCCGGTATAGGGTGGTGTTTATGTGACCATTGTTTATTAGCACTGTAGTGTCCAGGAAGTGGATCTCTTGTGTGGACTGGACCAGGCTGAGGTTGATGGTGGGATGGAAATTGTTGAAATCATGGTGGAATTCCTCAAGGGCTTCTTTTCCATGGGTCCAGATGATGAAGATGTCATCAATATAGCACAAGTAGAGTAGGGGTGTTAGGGGACGAGAGCTGAGGAAGCGTTGTTCTAAGTCAGCCATAAAAATGTTGGCATACTGTGGGGCCATGCGGGTACCCATAGCAATGCCGCTGATTTGAAGGTATACATTGTCCCCAAATGTAAAATAGTTATGGGTAAGGACAAAGTCACAAAGTTCAGCCACCAGGTTAGCCGTGGTGTGGTTTCCCTGGTATTTTAAAAGAATAAGGAGGCATTGACTAACATTCCCAATACATCCAAGCAGTTCTGTCTAGGGGGTGTAACACTGTACCACCCTTTACACAACTCTGTGCTCTAATGGCATAATAAACTTTAACAGAAAAGCAGCTGTTCTTCAATTCTTTGGTTTGGTTTGGCTTTTTGGGGAAATTTTATTATGAACACAACTACCATACATCTGAGCAATGAAACCTGTGTGAAAAAAACAAATAGAAACAAATGCTTACTAACCTGTTCTGTAATTGTTTTTCTTCCAGATGTGTTGCACATGCCTATTCCACATGGCTCGAGCTGCCCAATGGGTACTGCTGAAGGAAAGGTTTCCGATGGCCATGGGATGGGCACATAGGCACCAAGAGTGGAATGGCAATCACCTGAACCAGGAACAGCCAGGGTAACAGATCTCAAGAACTGATGAACAGCAATAAGATAAAATGAAGGTGTGTGTGAGACAGAGACTGGGGGAACAATACTTGTTTGTTTGTTTGTTTGTTCTGGCCTTTCTAAGGCTATGTCTATACTTGTGGTGGTTTGTAAAGGGGTATCACTGTGGTGTCTACCTACACATAGCAGTGACAGGCTCTGGCAGCAGGGAGGGAGTGGGACACTACACTACTAAAAATATCAGCTGGGGTGGCTCACGCACAATCTTGTAAGCACTTATGCATATGGGCAGTTGCAATCATTATGGATGTGATCCAACTCTCACGGAAGTCAGTTGTATTCTTTCTACTGACTCTATTGGGCACTGGATCAGCCCCTATATATCTAGTTCCCCTGATATCAATCGGACTACTCATGCAAGACAATAATGATTAAGTGTTTATAGGATATAGGCCTTAATTTGTTGAGAACCAATTATTTTGATTTTATTTGCATACAATATGGCTGATTTTTTTTCCAATGTAAATGTAAAGGAATTCCAGTTAGATGTCAGAAATAATCTCGGTGTCTTGCTCATATTAAATACACAGACAAAAGTTTTGCAGATTACTTTATCTGTGAAAGAAGGATATTTTACTAGTGCTGCATGTTTTCATACTAATAAATCTATATAGACATATAAAGGACCTAAATAGATACCCTACATAGACATTGTTATTTGTAAAGTGAATGTGCCTAGTGAAAGTTATTAAATCAGCATGGAAATATTTTGATTGCCAAGTAAATCTCCCTCCGCCCTCATCCCCATTTCCCTTCATGCTTGCCTTTTTACTTGCTCCAGAGAGAAATGGCAGGCTAATGACATTTAGAGTGATGCCAGAATTGTCTGTCATCCTTCTCTGCAATTCTTTCCAGAAAAGTTAGACAAATATATTTTATAGTCTATACAAATTTAAATATAAATAAAATGTGTTAAACCAACTTTAAGTGTGTGTCAAACAAACTTGTAAAGAGAATTCAAATGTAAGTCTATGAATAGATTCAGTTTGCCCCATTGTGCCTAGGCTGAGGTTGAACCTTATGCCATAATACCCATACACAACAGAACCAAGACTTGAGTTGAAATTGTCATTGAAATCCATGGGATTATTATATTGTTCATAGAATAATGCTTGGATCATAGATTTTCAGATCAGCCTCAGCCTAGCTGCTAGGTTTGTGGATAAAAGTTATTGAAGGACAGCTGATATCGTTCAGATGACTAAATATCTGATTAAACAGGAGTTTAGGGCCCAACCCAGTTCCCATTAAAGTCAATAGAAAAAAATCCCATTTGCTTTATTGAGAAACAAGGGGAAATGGAAAGTGTACTCATGGAATAACCACTATATTGTAGGTAATATCATTGTCACAACAACATGAATGTAGATTCATTGGGAGAAGCAGAAAGGCTGAGTAAATATTAGGCCTATATACATAGGGAAAGGGCTGAAAGTAGCTGAGTTGGGAGAGGAGTACAATACTGAAGGTAAGTCAGAATCATTCTGGCAGGAAATTGGATGTTGTAATAGATCCAAATGTATATTGGATATTTGTTATAGACCACCAGATCAAAAGCAGCATGAAGATGAGGAAATGGCCTGTGAAATCTAAAGGGCCTGCAATAAAAAGGAAAACAGTACTGATGGGAAATTTTAATTACCTGAACATAAACTGGAATGAAGTGAAGTAAGGCTATGGTCAGAAAAGTGACTCTGCAAAGAATAATATTTTGATGTTCCACTTTAGTTCTTTCTAAATGGCTCCCACATCAAATTTGTTCAGTTTACAAATCAAAATTAAATGTTTCTGTCTTCCAGCACTTCGAGCTCAATTTAATCTCTGAAAATCAATTGGTGCAATTATTGCATTTTGCATCATCACCACAGCCAGTCCTTACAATATTCTGGAATCAGACTTTAAAGAGCAATTATTTTCATGATACACAAAGGAGAATCACACACTTTGCCTCAGATACTTTGGTGCTGCACTGCTCAGAGTAGGGAGATATGTTTTTGTTAATAAGCTAAGCAAAGCTCTCTCTAGACAGATAGGAGGCCAAGGTGTGGAAATGGAAGATTCCACTTGTCTAACAATAACCCCACTTTTTACATAGTTGTAAAGCTGGCAGATCTTTTATGGACGTGCTGAATGACTTCACCCACAAAGAGCATGCTGAATAAGGAAACATATGGCAGCATGAGTCACTTTGGTAATAAACAATATAAATGATATGTTGGTAAGAAAAGATACATGGACAAATCTTGAAAACAGTGGCCAAGATCTCTTCTTTTCAAAAGCAAGATGACAGTAACTGAACTACATGGAAAGCTGAAACTCATAGACATGTGGGGGGTGATGAGTCATCCCTGAACTAAGGCCTGATTAAGCCACGTGGTGATGAGTCATTCATGTGTTAGACTTCAGCCAATCCAAAAGCCAGGAGGTGGTCTGATGATTCTCAGACCAGGTATATAGCCTCAAAGGAGACACAGCAGCTCAGTCTGCCCAATTTCACTTCATGGCTTGGAATTTTACCCTGTTTTATAGTTGTGACAGACTCTACAGGCGTTAAGATGCTCCATCCCTGCCCTGGCTCCAGGCTTGTTCCCAGCCCTGCTCCTACTCCAGCCCTGTCCTCACAACAGCCTAGCTTTCTGTCCTATGCTTGCCTTGTTCTAACCTTGCTCTTGACTCCTGATTCCAGCTTTTAATGCTGGCTCTGGTTCACAGCACAGCTGCCACCATAAAAACAACTAGGCCAACAGCTACTGTTCCAACCACAAGGCCTGACTGTTCATGTCTTGGTATCTAACAGTTTGGGCAGATTGACCTGTCAGGCTCAGTGGCCAAGAAAGATCTCCTAGATTCTTAGAAGATTAGGGTTGAAAGAGACTTCAGGAGGTCATCTAGTCCAACCCCCTGCTCAAAGCAGGACCAACCCCAACAGATGCCCCCTACAGTCAAAATGAAATGTCTAGGCACTCCCATCACTGAAGTGGTGGAGGTAGGTCAAGGTCTCCAAACCAAGTGACCCAACTACAATGGGAAAATGCATTCTTGTGCTTGCAGATCCCAGCCCCCTTCCTCCCCGCCCCCATTAGCTGTTCCAGCACAAGATATAGACCTGAAGATCCTGCTATCAGAGAGATTTGATGGGAACTGTTGGAAGTTTTTGGATTCCTCAATCAGTGTTGCCAGCTGTTCCTGTTTTGGCCAGTGATGTACCTGAATGACCAAACTAAGGTATGGATCATCTTCAGTTTATTGATGAGTGAAACACTGGATTGGAGTGGGGAGATCAGATGTTTCATAACTTTGATGAATTTGTTCATGTCTTTTCACTCAGGTTTGATGACCAAACTGAACCCAATCTGCTGAAGTTGTCCCCTGCAGTTGTTCAAACGAGGGCCCCAACCTGTCACAGAATATGCCACTCATTTCCAATGCCTGTTTGCTGACATGACCTGAAGTGAAGTAGTGCAGGTTTACCATTTCTACTGAGATCTCAATGACTAGATTAGAGATGAACTGCCCAGGGTTCATCTCCCCACTTTATTGTACCATTGTATCAATTTGTGCATCCAAATTAACAATCAAATGTTTGAGCAGTGTCAGGAAAGAAGGTAGGCATATGCTCGGCCCCTGCCTAACACTGCCCTATCAGCTTTCAGCATCAGAAGACTAGCAATAATGTGGCAGGGAAGTTTTGTAATACTAATGCTTACTAGTGGTGAAGGCTAAGATGTTTTTTGTCCTTATTCTATAATCTGTGATGTCTCAAAGAGTAAAGAACTGCTGGATAAACCACAATTGTTTCCATCATCTATTTGAGATGTCTCTTTCTCCAAAGAGCTCTCATAATACTGTAGCAGACTCTAGCCAATTTCTGTGTATCAGTCCTCACTGAAGAAATTTTAATGGAACCTTTTTCTGCCATTCCACTGAAATTGAACTGATTCACAAAATGAAGTTGATTTTGCTGAAATTTCATTTTGAAAGAAAATTGGAGGGAAAAAAATCTAACAACCTTGAAATACCCTGTTTTGACACTTTCAGAATGAAACATTTTGATTTTTCATTTTGCAATAATTGTATATTATAATAAGTGTAAATCAAAAGGAACCATTTTGTTGTCCTATTGAAACATCTTAATCTACCTGAAAATATTTTTTTCTTTGGAAATTTCCTAAAGAATTTTGAAAAGTTCTCTTTTCAGTATGATTTGGAACCAAGTCAAATTTTGAAATCTTTAAGTCTTTCATAGAACGGAACTTCCATCCTCTGCTCAGCTGTACTCCATAGGCTCAGGCCTATCTGGGGCAACAAGCAAGTGGTGACAATACATCTCAGAGAATATTTATTGGTTTGGTTTAATCTGTGGGACCAGGGTCAATGCTGAAGAGAACATATGTCCCGCACTGGCTAAATTTCAGTCAGTCACAAAACTTCTTGTTGCATCTAGTGATTCCCCCCCTCCCCCAGCTATATGTGAGATATATTATGCATCCCTTGGTTAAAAACAGAGGCTAAATTCAAAATGGAGGGAAATTGTAAAAATGAGCTGCTGAACTCTAAAACATACCATATGCTGGTGCTTACTCAAAACCCAGTTCTGGATAACAATTCACTTCCCTATCTGCCATCCAGCATATAGCCTTTCCTTTCAGGGAAAAGTCATTGAGAAAGTAATAGCCTGCCAACTCCAGCAATACTTGATATTTTCAGACTTCAGTCCAAGTTTTGTCACAGAGTCAGCAATAACTACGATAGTTAGTTATCACCTCAGAATAATGAACAGAGGGTAGACATCCAGGCTGAAATTTTTAGATCTGCCAATGACCTCTTAGACCAGGATGTTACTCACTTGACTACGAAACCTTCTTCTATATTCGTATGGTTATGGTGGAACAGTGAAAGCAATGGCATGACTACAGTTAGATCTTAAGGTTTCTTATCCAGTACAGAGCAGTGGGAGTAGCCACGTGAACCGGCACCTCCACAATCAGAATAGATTGGGCAATTGTCCATGATGTGTCTGACAGTTTGCACCACGTCACAGTTCGGCAATTCCCTTGTTTTCAGTTGATTTTAGTTGCGGGAGCAAGAGAATGTTTTAGGTCACAGTGGAGCAGTAGTGTAATATTTGCCATAATCTTTATGGACTCCCTAACTGTCACAACATCTCGTCAGATATTTTCTGGCCCAATGTTAGCCAGTACCAATAGCCGTGGAAGTGACATTGATGGGAGGGTGTCGCTAACTATGCGGAGAGCGGAGCTAATTTCGGTGTCCACCAAAATATTGTGTGGGCTTCCGCTCCAAACTGGGGCACAGTGTTTCACTGAGTGGACCAGAGCTAATGTTGATATTCAGAGCATGCGTTGCTTCCTCAACATGTTCCTGCAAGCTTCTGTATGATGTTGACCCTGGCCTTTGTTTTCCTTTTGGTTTGTTCAAGGTGGCGATGGAAGCTGAGTGTGTGGTACAGGGTTATCCCCAGGTACAGCAAATTATGATCATGCATCATAGTGACCCACAGAAATTGATGTTTAATATCTTCTTGGCCTTGGCATTATTCCAATGGAAAACTGAGACCACTGTCTTTGAGATATTTGGCTTTAACTGCCATGCCTTGAAAAAAAGGCTTCTAGTGTTTTTAGGTCCAGTTCTAGAATCTTTTCCTTTTTAAGGAATTGCCTTCAAGTTGTCCCATTCTTTCTTTTCAGAGAAATCAAAGAAGGTGGCTCAAGGTAACTGTTCTTCCTCCTCCAGGATTTTTAGTTGTGGTATGCCCGAGCAGTTTGGTGTTTATCAGAAACCACTAAGGACATTACGAAGATCCGTGGGCTAATATCATCATTATGCTGATAACTTTCAGCTTTGACTCTTTTAACAGGTTCTAACAGCATTGTTTCCCTTCTCCCTAAAGGCTTGTCAGAGACAGGAATTTAAATTAAAAGATGACTAGTTTAGGCTCATTTCAGGTAAGATGGAAGTTAAACTGGCACAAGAAAACACTCTAAAGAATTGGCAAAGACAAAATCTGCTCACTCATGTGAGGAGTTCTGCCCACCTGTTGTCCAAATGCTTTGCAAACTCAGGTTCTGTTTAGATTCCAGCATTAGGTTTTTCAAACAGTGGTGATTATTCTAGGAGAAAGTTTGCTTTAGCAAAGCTTTACAAAAATCTATTTTTGTGCTACAATTTTTTTTGCAAAAAACTATAGCTTGTGTGTATTGTACCTCAGAACACAGTCTGAGCACTTTACACAGCAACAAGAAATGCCATCTGCCAGCACAGAGTACCCAGGAACAAGCCATCACCAGGCAGAAAATCAGGGCCTGTTTGCTGAAGCAACTCTCTCACATGAACCCTGCCTAGTTTCACAGCTCATGAGAGTTCAAGGGATACAGCTAACATGAAAAAGCACCAGCTCTTCTTCTTTTTGTTCATCTGCACACTGGAAGCTACTGTTTGTGCTGCCTCTGGCTCAACTGAACTACATAAACCTGTAGATGCGCCGTAAATTTTTTTAAAAAGCATAAAAATGTAATAAATATTAATAAAAAATAATTGACATTTTTTTCAAAGCATCGTACTGTACAAACATAAATGAAAGAACAAGGGCCAGATTCGCATATACCAGTTAAATTATAAAGCCTGATCATTACTGGGAAATCATTCATACAATTTTAACAAGTGGGTATCTTAAAGGAGCTAAACTTAGTGTGTTTTTTTTTTCTTTTCAATCCACATAAAACTATGGTTTATTCATAGATTGCAAACCATAAGAAAGTGACACCATAGAACAGTAACACAATGAGTCAGAAATGAACAGGGTAGACTCAAAATTAATGAAATCATCCAAAGCAGAATTATCTATAGTTGTATAGAGTCAGATCTAAAGCCTACTGAAGTCAATAAAATGACTCTAATTGATTTCAATTGGTTTTGGATCAGGCCCACAGCATCAGTGTCTACTCTGCAAACTTGACCTGTGTCTGTGTCCTACATTATTTGTTGACTTGTATATTTACTAGTTGTTCTATTACAGGCAAGTATAATTTGAGTGAGGAGAGGGAAATTGGTAAGAGCTCAATTGTCTTTTGAATGCACAGAGCTGCACCACTCCAGGGGAGATGGGGGAAGAATTCAGCTGCAGTGAGTAGAGGGCACACAGTATCTCTTAAAGTTGTTTAAAGTTGTGTCTGAAACAGCAACATATCCAATCAGAACACCATGCCTCTGCAATTTTCAGAATATGGATATCATTTAAAAACTAAAAATTCTGATCAGCTCCATAACTTGTCAAAAAGACCAAAAATCTTTGCAAAATGTTGTCAATTATTTTTCCATTTTTTCTTTGAAAATCAAATTTGATGAAAAATATAATCAAACATTAAAAACTTGGAGATTATTACTTTGATAATCACTGGGCCAGAAATAATAACTCTTTATTCCAGTTGGATAGCCCTCATCCAGGAGACCCACTTTCTAGCCTCTGCTCAAATGAATATTTACATATTTCATACAAAGTGGAACAGCTTCAACAGCTGAGAAATACTGTATAACCTGGTGATTAGAGCACGGAGTTCAGAGACCTGGTTTCAAAACTCTGCTCTGAATCAAGCCTGGTCTCTGACATTTCCAGCAAGTGCTCTAACCACTGGGGTAAGGAGGGGACACTTTAACCACTTCCTCAGTGGCAGTGTTTTGTGCTGGGTCCAGTCTGGTAAGTGGCTTCTGAGCGTGCCTACTGGATTAGGCAAGATAAGTGGGAAATGGGAACACCTAGTTTGAGGACCCTCCGGAGCTTAGTTGCTGAGCTGCTCAGTGGTGTTACAAGTTAGGTGTCTTTGTATATGTCCACTGGCAGAAATTCAGGCATTTAGGGGATTTTTCTGGAAATTTAGGCACCTACAGGGTTAGGAACCAGCTAAGCGGGGGTTTTGAGGATCTCAATTTTGAACATAGGCTCTGAAAGTTGCAGTTAGATACCTAAGCCCTTTGTGGATTTAGCACTCACATTACATGAACCTAGTGCAGCTCCACTGAAATCAGTTGAACTATGCTGCTTTACAATTGTTGAAGATCTAGCCCTCGGTCTTTACCCACAGATTGTGTGTGCACTTTTGATTATGCCATAAATTTGGGGAAGATACGTTGTATTCTTCATACTAACGAAAGAGTTTGACTCCCTGCTTGAAATGAAAAACTGATCTTTACCTTACCTCACCTTAATAATACGATATTACATTCAGAGGAGAGGAGTACTCCTTGGTAAGTTACCTAATAATTACCCAAATAAGTCTAGGGCAATAAAGAAAAAAAATAAGTACAGGTTAAATGTAGGGGTTCTACCAGTATATTAAAAAAGTACAATCTCATTTCTTAAATGAAAACCATAACCTGGGAATGTGTTGGTATTGTTTGTGCCCCAGAACAGAGAAAACCTAATAGTTCCTTCAGCACTTAGAATGCCAAAATGTTTATTCCTAATAGTAAGCTGCATAAAAATATCCTAGTCTCTTGTGTTGACCAGTTAGATGAGACCCAGCTTCTGGAAGAAGATAAAATATGTCTGGAAATAACACTGAAAACTACCATTTTCCCTGACAGAACCAGCAAGCTATTCATTGATAATTGTGTTTTCTGTAGCTCTCAGTTTGACTTTGGTAGAGAGAAAAGCAAGCAATTTATTTGTTTTAGATTTGTTTCTATGGCAATTAGAGTAGCTGTCATTAATCACTACTCTGTTACTATGGTTACCACTGTTAATTTCAGTTTATTAATGCTCTGGAACATAAAATAATACCCTCTAGACTAATTGCATTACAATAGCAGTTAAATGTTACAAGCTCTGCTGATACAGGTTTCACCTACATTTGGCCCTGCAAAGCTAATCACTCACAGAAACCTAATCAGTGAATCTAATCAGTAAAGAAATACAAATCCATTTCTAGAGACAGCAAGGATTTACTGTGAATGCAGGAAAGTTTCTTTACTGCATTACGAGTTTAAAAAGAAAAGAAAACAACAAGCCAATACAATAAGAAACCCATAATTATTGTATCTATCTAATCTAATCTAGTTTTGGCCCTATTTTACAGAACTCATCACTCATCTGGCCCAATTTAGCCTGTTTTCAGGAATTTGAATGTCAATGTTCAGTTCCATTTATAGGTTGGACTTCCTGTATATAGCAACTGATCATGGTTTTTAAAGAGTGACAGAATTGTTAGTGTGCTTGCCTTATGGTGGATTGTTTTTGTTACAGGTTCATCCGAAACAGGCTAGCTTTAAACTCAATAAATGTATTTTATTTAGTCAGTGGCCCAGCAGTACTTTGCAAGGTGTGCTACCAGATTAAGCATGTCCTGTGAAAGCGTATCTCAAGAAAACGGATGTGGACATCACAAACTGGGAGGAACAAGCCACCAACCGATCTCAATGGCGTGTCATCCTCCATCCGGCAGTGGCCTGGTTCAAGGAGAAGCACCTTGCCCTCGAAGCTGAAAATGGAGAGAGAAGGAAGGAAAAAGCAAGAACTTTCTCCCAGCAGGCAGCTGACCCACTAGGAAATGTTTGTACCTACTGCGGACAGATTTGTGGTTCCAGTATCTCATCTCAGGATCATCTCCAGACCTATATGTTAATCTGTGGTAGAGATCCTCTTCAAATCAAGGGATCGCCGATGATGATGACCAGATTAAACAAAATAGTCCTATCTAATTTCTTAAATGAAAAGAATAACCAGGACATGTGTTGGTATTTTTTGTCTGTGTCCTAGAACAGGGAAAACCTAGCAGAGCAAGAGTCAGGTTTCGAGAGCATCACAATTCCTGGGTCATTAGGATTCAGTAGAAACTTGGACAGATGGAAGGAACAGCCTCCTTCTTCTCCATCTATTCTTTGGCTTTGGTGTTTTGGCAGATGCTTCTACCCACCTCTCCTGCTCACTATCCAGTCTTAGAGCAGCTCCTCATACACACATTTGTATAGTTCTCATAGGGAATACAGCACTTTGAGGGGCTGTGGAATAGGTCTGCAGCCTCCTGTGGTGGTGCTGCCAATGCAGCTTAGCCGTATGTGAGTGTGAGGCAAGAAGAGGGGTGGGTACTTCCCAGCCCAAAAGCCTCAAACTCTCCACTTCATTGAACAGGTTACGTAAGACACAGACAGCACAGTTTGCTGGTGAGAGCCTTACATTTTAATAACATTGTTGCACAGGTTTGTAAAATATTGTATTGAAGTTAGCTAGTTATTGAACAAATATTCCCTAACAAAGTACCATGAGTAACCAAGGTATTATAAGATTGAGAATCTGAATCCTTCCCACACCATCAGACATAACTGAGAACACAAACAAGGCTTCACTATCCCTGTCCATCCTGGGCTAGTGTTTGTGTATCCTAGAGGATTGGTTATGGAAAATTTCAGAAACAATGAGGGGATTTAGATACACAATTCCCATTAATTCCCTTTAACTCTAATTGCATTGTCCAATCATTTAAATGGGAGAAAACCTCATTTTACACTGATTAAAAACAATATAAATGTAAATGGAAGTTGTGTGTCTAAATCCTTTAGTTGGCCTGGAAAATCTCATCCAATTTGTATATGATTGTACACACTTAGGGTCACCTTGTGTCTGTTTTTGCCAGGTGAATGGCGGAACACAAAGTTCAGGGAGCCCTTCCAATTGCTGCAGTGCAGAAAACAATGCTCACATTTGCTAAGCATAGAGGTTTGGCAGGCAAATATGGCTTGAATGTGCTCTACCTCCCCAAAGAGGCAAAATTGGGTGGAGTGAGAGAATATACAGTAGTTGGCCCCTTCCCTGCCCTGTAGCACAGGAACGCTAGTGCTGGAGGCAAAAGGAGCAGAACCTATTTACACAAATAAAATAGTTGCGGCTCCAGAGAGGGTATGTTTACACTGAAGCTGGGAGGCTGGATTTCCAGTGCAAGTAGAAAGATGCACACTAGGTCAGCTTGAGTTAGCACACTAAAAATAACAGTGTAGGTGTTACGGAATGGGCGGTGGCTCAGGCTAACCATCTTGAGCTCAAACCTAGGGGATTAGGTGATTTTGGACTCATGTGGTTAGCCCAAGCTGTAGCCCGTGCTGCAACACATGCGTTGCTATTTTTAGCATGCTGGCTTCAGCTGAGCTAGTGTGGGTCCCTGTATACATGCTGGGAATCACACCTCCAAGCTGCAGCGTAAGCATACCATAGGAGGAAGGTTAGGCTAAACATGGCTTCAAACATGTTAACTCATGTCTCAGTGGGTATTTTTGGTCATGTGAAGATAATTTAATTGAGTTAACAGGATTTTTTTTCCCAGCAAGACAGGGCCGCAGAGTCACAACCTCCTTTCTGGGCTGCTCTAGGGGCACTGAGGCAACATATTGTCCCCTCATATAGGGCAAAGACATGATTCAGTCCTTTAAGTTTGGGCACAGGGTGAAATTCTGTGCTGGAACCCATGCTACAATCCCACTGTTTTCAGTGGAATTGAACGGGCTTAAGAATTTGCTTTCATAATGTTTAAATTGTGTATCAAGAATTTGAAACAGCAGAAACTGGTAACACCAATAGTTTCTCTCCCTCAATGATTGTATTTTATGCAAATTATATGAAATTCCATAAAATTTGTTGGAATTATTTCAATTTGATAATTAAACACTATCCCATATAACTCATGTTCTAATTAGAATTTAAATTTAACTGTTAATGTGTAGCAATACAGTAATACGATAGAGCAACATGTTCTATTTTTTATATTTTAAATTGACTCTAAAGCTGCATTTAATATTGCCACATAAATGAATGACCTTAAATGTACTGTGTACAACACAGATTTGTTTTCACATCAATGTCTACTGTAATAAATCTGACAGGCTTATTTTATACTGTTTAAAACAATTACATTTTCTGTATGGTACAAAAATCAAAAGAAAATGTCACTGATTTCTTTATCATCTGTCTGTCATTCTGTGAATGGAAGAAGATAACAAGGGAAGTGGTTTCAGGAGAGAGGTGGGTTTTTTTAGTCTCACTGTAATGTAAATAAGATTAAAGACCTGCTGAAACTGTGAAGAAAGATACTAATTCAAAAATAAATCTAAACATAGCTTCAGTGAAGAAGAAAAATACTGATGGTATGCCACAGAATTTACAAAATTAAATGCTGAGCCTATTAAATTTCATTTAAGATTAAAAAAGTGTATTACTAGTTTCAGAGTTCAGGGTAATGACACGTGTATTCCCCTTCTGTGGTCCAGCAAGGTGCCCACTTATAGGCTTCCACCTCTTTAGCCATCTGTGGGTGAAGGCCCATGTGTCTCTCCCTCCTGACTGGCCATTTCCAGGTTGCACAGTTCTCTGCCTACACTGTGAGTTCCCCAGCAAGGCAGACTGCCTTTGCTTTCTCCTCAGAGGCTGTAAACAGTGTAATTCCCCACAATTAAGTTAACACAGCTCTTTCTAAGGAAGCACATTTATTATTAAGATGAAAGCATTACAGAGTAAACCTCTTAAAACAATAAAAGAGCCTACACACATTCTAATAAGCTTACCAGAGATCACCCCAACAAAGAAGGTCCTAATCAGTTTAAAGTTAGGATTTCCCCCCAAAATTCCTTTCTTGGTCTGTTGGTCTCTGGAGAATCCAGTTTGAACTAGTGGTATCTCTCTGTAGGTGTGAATTTGCCTAAACCCCCAACTCAAAGTTCTTAGATTCTGGAGGAATTACATACAAGCCCTGGCCCACAAGGAAGTCTGGGAAGGAGGACAAACCTACCCTCAAGGCTCATAACAAGGGCAACAGAGAAGCCTCCCCAAGGGAATAAGACTGTATGCTGAGCCCAGTTAGGGCTGACAGTTTACTTGCCTTTTCTTTTTCTTTTTGCCTTATGTTGGACTGGAGACTCTTGGAGAAAAGCTGGTGGTAAGAAGAGACCCAGGAAAGGTAACTCGGAGGACACCTTTGCGGGCCAGGCACTGTCACTCTCCAAGAGCCCATGGTCAGTGCCCGGTGGAGTGGGTTAGCCCAGACTCCCCTACCAACTGCCCCTACTACAGGAGGCACATAAATCTCCTGCCCACCTCACTGTACCTCTGATTAAAAGAGGGACTGGACTGCAAGACCTATCCACAGGGAAGGGGCACTAAGGACACTAACCACTAGGCCTCCTGAGCCATCAAGTCTCTATTACATATGCAAACCTAACAGCTGCTCCAGGCATGTTAGTAGCATTTGGTTGTCCTAGCTGGTTGTGTACCCTTGGGTGAGGGGCTTACCTAGGCCTCAGCTGTTCTGGTTCCATCTGAGGTGCTTTCTCAGAAAGTTTCAGGGATGGCAGCTGCACTGGTCTTCCAAATCCTCTGTGCTTCATCCTAATATGCAGTACCTCAGGTTTTACTCCGAGCACTTCCTACAAGGGACCTCCAGCACCTTTCCTCCCTGTCTGTCAGTTATCCCTTATATCACTTCTTCTCCGCCTGCTGCACTACAATATGATCCCAATCCCGGATAAACTATGGAGGGTAGAGCTCAAGGCTAGTCACCTACAAATAGCCTTGTAAAAACACCTCACTGGTTATAAAAACGGAACCAGTATACCATTCCAGTCAAAATAAACACTGCCAACCCCGCATGCTGCATGAAGGCTCCTGGTGAAAGCCAGTTGCAGGTGAATGTGAGGATCCTGGAAAGTTTGTTGCTGGCAGCAAGAACACACTTCAGAATTGGTTATTAGCATGTGAGAACAATGCTTCAAACATCAAGATCTTGCAGACCATAAGGGAGATGGACAGCCATAGAATTGAAATGCTGGGTATCGGTGAGAGCAGATTGATAGCTGCAGATAAGAAGCTCTTCAAGCAAGAGAAGAAACATCTGATTTACTCAGATCATAGTGACAACAAACACTCAGCGGTAGTAGCACTCATTATGACAGAATCTGCTGAAAAATCACTCCTCAACTGGGAACTTACTAGCCAATTCATCATAGGCACTAGACTACAAACCACATTCCTAAACATGTCACTCATACAATGTTATGCTCCAACAGAGGAACATAGCAATAAGGATAAAGATGAGTTCTACAATTGCCTCCAAAGTGTGATTGACAGAATATCTAAACATGACTTACTCCTTGTGATGGATGAATTTAATGCTGAAGAAGTATGTGACAACCAAGGAATGGAAAGAGCAATGGGGAAGCATGGGTTGGGAACCATCAACATAAAGAAACATGGAATTCATCAGATGGGAAAAAAAAGAAAAACAAATAATCACAACTGCATCAGCTCAAGATTAAGGTCATCTGTCCAAGATATACAGGTGCATTAACAAAAAAAACCAAAACAAAAGCAAAAGGAGTACTTGTGGCACCGTAGAGACTAACAAATTTATTTGAGCATAAGCTTTCGTGAGCTACAGCTCACTTCATGAGATGCATGTAGTGGAAAATACATTGGGGAGATTTTTTATACACAGAGAACATGAAACAATGGGTGTTACCATACAGACTGTAAGAAAAGTGATCAGTAAGGTGAGCTATTACCAGCAGGAGAGCTCACCTTACCTGATCACTCTTGTTACAGTGTGTATGGTAACACCCATTGTTTCATGTTCTCAGTGTATATAAAAACTCCCCACAGTATTTTCAACTACATGCATCTCATGAAGTGAGCTGTAGCTCACGAAAGCTTATGCTCAAATAAATGTGTTAGTCTCTAAGGTGCCACAAGTACTCCTTTTCTTTTTGTGGATACAGACTAACATGGCTGCTACTCTGAAACAGGTGTATTAAGCAGATGTTAACAACAATTACAATCTTTGGTTTGAAAAACTGAAATCAAATTTGAGAGATCAATTTTAAACAGAAAGTGGTAAAGAAAATCAACAGTACAATACTGAAAACAAAAGAGTACTGTGAGAAATTCTGACTAGAACTATGGAATAGATTTAAGGCACTGACAGTGGCAGAGGAAGGGTAAGACACAGACTGGATGTGAAATAAATTGAGCAATGCTCAGACACAATATGATTGAAGCTGCAGCAGTCACAATTGAGTATCAACATAGATAGAGCAAGAACTGGGTAAGCCAAGAGACATGACATCTCATTGAGGAAAGAAAAATACTGAAAAGAATACTCCTGAACACTAAGACCAATGAACTATTGGGGTGGGGGGACAAAGGAGGAGTATAACAGAGTATGAAAAGCAATGCCTGGAAAGACAAACCAGGGATATGATAAAGACCTAGCATCAAAAGCTGAATCTGCTTTTATGATAGAAACCACAGAGTGTTTACCTAGTGACTAAAACCATGTGTAGACATTTCAAAACAGGGCATTGGCCAATAAAAATCAATGAAAAAAAATGCTTACAACTTAGGTATAACAGAAAAAACAGATGAGCAGTGTATTTCAAAGAAGTCCTCAATAGCCCTAGCCTCACCTCAGCACCAGACTTTGAAGAAAGCCATGAACCTGATCAACTTGACATTAAAATTGGTCCAAAAGAGATGTCAGAAGTTCAGGCTGCAATCAGAAATCTGAAAAAAAAAATCTCAGTGATGGGAAAAAATCAGATTACAGCAGGAATGCTCAGAGTACTTGATACCACCATCCTAATGAAATTGACAGAGGTGCTAAATGATGTTTGTGGGGAAAAGAGACCCTATCCTGACCAATGAAAATACTGAATCATTGTCAGAATACCCAAAAAAGTGTGATCTTACTGACTGTAACAACTGGAGAGGACTTACATTACTCTCTGTTGTAGGGAAAACCTTCTGCACTGTGATACTGTTAAGAATGCTGTTGAAGAATGTTGACAACAGGTTGTTACAGCTTGTCGGTGCTTATATTCTTGGAGCTCCAGTGTTATTAGCACAAGCAGAGAATGCAGCCTGATAATTCAGCAGACCTCTATGTTACTCATAAAGAAAGACCACAAGCACAGTTTGGTGACAAAGGCACTTGGCCAGGTTTATTACCCTCAAAGCACAGTCCTAGCATCGCATAGGAGCTATAGTTACACTAATACATGAGTGCCCCATGGCAAGGAATGGCTCAGTCAGCAGTGAGAATTTCTGCTGTCCCCTAGACCTCACAAAGAGTTAAGGTGAGGTACCCCAACATTTATAGACTGAGACAAGCAACTTACGTGTTTCATGACACCTTCTTGTTACCTCTCCTTGTACCTTGCTCCAGATGTCTCAAGCAAAACATCCCTATTCATCACTTCTAACGAACCCTCTTACCTGGTGGTAGGTCAGGGGCTAATCTTTTGGATTTTGTTCACATACATTCCCAGTATATGTTCCTTCTTAGGACTGTCTGTGTTTTAGCAATGCTAGCAGTGCCCTTGGCAAATTCATGTATCAGATAGTTAACTTGTAAGCATCTGCTTTAATACATGGCCTGACTTTGGTTCACGGTCTGGCCTAACTTTGGTGACTATGGTTCAGGCCTCAGGTCTTACACCAGGACCAGTGTTCCAGGCTCTCCCTCCCTCTTACAGTATTATATGGGATGAAAGAGGCAGTGGATGCAAAACTTACAGAAGAACAGGCTGGATTCAGGCCCAAGAGATCCTGTGAAGATCAGATATTCGCACTGAGAAGGATGGTAAGTGAATTATATAATGGAAATATCCCCTCTTAATCAGTTTCACTGATTTTTCAAAGGGCATTTGACAACCTCCACAGACATATATTTTGAAATATTCTTCAGTCCTATGAAATTCCAGTTTGTCATCAACATCACAGCCATGTATGGAGATGGGAAGTGCTCTGTAATGGTGAAGAACCAGACAACACAGTGGTTCAGTGTGGACACTGGCATGAAACAGGGCTGCATTTTAACCCCACTGTTTGGAATTGTAATAGACTGGATAATGAAGAAGTGTATTAACAACACAAAACTGGAATAGCATGGGTAGATGGCGAATGCATAGAAGACCTATATTTTGCTGTTGATATTGCACTACTGATACCCCTTAAAAGTTACAAACAGACAACCTTGCAAAAATAGCAGTCCAAGAAGGGCTCAAAATTAGTTATGCTAAAACAAAAATCCTTGAGCAGCTATACCACATTAGAAGTCAAAAATATCAAGAAAGTACAACAATTCATCTACCTGGCCAGCACTGTATTAACCAGTGGGGACCTCAAGAAAGAAGTGACATCAAGGATAGGATGGCAACCATTTTAATTCAAATGTAATCTCAGTGCTAATTTATGGCTGTAAGAACTGGAAAGCTATTAAAATGGTAGGAAAAAAAGTAGACATCTTTGAAAACAAGTACCTGCAAAAAATTCTGGGCTTTGGTTGGAAAGATTTAATCACCAACCAGAGATCTGAGAAATCACCAACCAGAAGCTCTTCTACCAGAATCAGAAGAAGGACTGGACATACTTGAGACATACTTCAGATGCCAACACACAGACTCCCACATGAAGCTGTCAAGTGGAAGCCAGCTGGAGTGAGGAAACAAGGTCACCCAAGAGAAGCATTAAGAAGAACTCTTAGCAGGGAGGGCAGAACTATTTATCTCAACACCACAGGGCAAATGGAAGCAACAGCAAATGAGAGAGAAGAATGAAAGAGACTGGTTTCCACCCTATACACCAACATTGAGGTGTGAAAGATGTAATAATAATAATAATAAGAAGAAGAAGAAGTACAAAATATGCAAATGAGGAAATTTTTGTAAAGTGCCCTTATATCTGTTATTACTGCAGTTTCCCCACTTTGCTGTCTCTGATTTTACCCCTGAAACAATCCTTTGCAGGCTTAAAAATACAATAGCTGTCTAAAATGCCTATCCCCTCATTCTGGGGAAGACCGATATTAGAGGTGCTAATTCACCACCTTACAAAAGTTTAGTATATGACCCCAGTAGATTGTGGGGTTTTGTCTGTTTGTTTGTTTGTCTGCAAGGTGAATGTTAGGGGGCTTATTCCTTCACCCACTTACTTCCCTGGTTCTTCTCGCATGAACAGAGAGCAACAATACCCGAAGTCCAAAGGTGCAAACAATTCGATGTTTATTGGGGTGAACTTCCAGCAAGCATGATTCCAGTTTCCTTCCTTAGTATCCTCCTTCCCAGCTCTGACACCACAGAGCCTTACACCTGTGTCCCTGTTCCCATTCCTGCCCTTAGCAAAACAGGATTCCAGTTTCCCCACTCCCATTCCCTGTTCCCATCTCCCCCTTTAGCAAAACATGATTCCAATTTCCTTACCCCCATTCCCTGTTCCCATTTCCCCCTTTAGCAAAACATGATTCCAGTTTCCTTACTCCCATTCCCTGTTCCCATCTCCCACCCACAGCCACCCCCTCCCACCCACGCCCACTCACTTCCTCATTGACTACAGATTATATAGTAAAACTTGAGTTCTGCTTAGCTATACCTTAACCAATCATTTTCCTGAAATTTAACTAACCAATCCTAACATATTGTAACATGATTATGTAACCAATTATATCCCACCACCTTAATTAGTTTACACCCAGCAAAATTAATTATACAGCAGACAGGAACAATCACAGAACCAGACAGAGATTATACAGACAAACAATAGCAAAGTGGGAACTATAATGACAAAACAATACAGAAGTGAGGATTTCACATCCCAGTATTGATAAGTGAGTTCTTGCCAGACAGGATGCTGTTTCCTTTTACATTTTCTAGGCACTTCCCTTTCTCTGGAGGTGATAGGGACAGGATTGTATTCAGGACAGGATTGTATTCCTAACAGCCCAATAGCACCTTATTTCAATGTGACTAGTTTGGAATGTGAGGATGTGACCTGTCGCTTCCTAGCTTATGGCTGCCTCTGCTGCTTAGCCAAAGGCCTCAGCTTAAGCACAGGGCCTCAGACTGTCACAGTAAGAAAAGGCCCTTACACCGGCAGACAGTGATTTTGATTCTCTTTTGTACCTCTATAACTAGCCAAGTGATAAGAATACACCAAAATTCTTAGAGTATAGGCCTTTACAGACAGGCCTGAATATCTATATCCTAACAGTGAACTTCCTTCCACAGTTTTAGACTAGGTTCAGAAAAGTCATTAACTTTCATAATTCAATTTTACCATACATTTAACCATATTAAATATTACTTATTGACAGATAACAGCACTCTGTCACAGAACTAAATTCTACAGGCAACACTCATAGTCTGCTCAGTTACAGCTAATCAGTATAATGGGCTCATTTTCACTGGCATGAATGATTGTAATTGATATTTAGCACCTAATGTAAAAGTTTATCCTACATTTAATCTCTTTCCATTCTCCTGCTCTCATCTCAATGAACCTCTTGATGTTCCTCTTTCAAGATCCACAAGCACATTACATGGCAAAGCAGCCTTTCATGGTGTGTCATTGAACATGATATGCACTGTTGTTATTGTTACTATAAGCAACCATGATCATCATTTTAAAATATTTACATCCAAATGTAATTTGTCCATGCTAAAATGGTACTTTCAAGTACAGGAGGGAATATTCAGAAATCTTTGCCATGGGCTCTTATTACTACTCAGTTCCATTTGTTGTTCCAATATAGATATTGTGATGGGTTCAGTCACAGAGATCCCCTTGGGATTGTCATCTGACGTGCTGAAATTACCTCTGAGCTCATTTTCCCTGCCAGCTTGAGACTCCAAAACCCTGTCTTGTTGGTCCAGACATGCTAGTCTGCTGCAACACAGACCCAGGTCTGAACCACGCCCAGGGCTGGCTCTATGTTTTTTGCATAGCAAATGAAAACAAAAAAAACCCCTGCCGAATACGCCACAGCCGGAGAGAACAGGAACATCTGAGGGAGCGGCCGCCGAATTGCCGCTGCCTTGGGAAACAACGGAGATGAGCTGCCGTTGAATTGCCGCCGGGGCTGCTGCTGGAGTGCCACCGCAAGAACAGCCGGAGTGTTGCCCCTTCAGCAGCGCCGCCCCAGGTACCAGTTTGCTTAGCTGGTGCCTAGAGCCAGCCCTGACCATGCCCCCAAAGCTGCAGGCTTTAATTGAAAACCACTCAGCAGGTTTCCTATCTCCAGCATCCAGACACCCAGCTCCCAATGGGATATAAACCCCAAATAAATCTGTTTTACTCTGTATAAAGCTTATACAGGGTAAACTCATAAATTGTCCACCCTCTATAACACTGATAGAGAGATATGCAAAGCTGTTTGCTCCCCCAGGTATTAATTACTTACTCTGGGTTCCTTAATAAACAAAAGTGATTTTATTAAGTATAAAATGTAGGATTTAAGTGGTTTCAAGTAATAACAGACAGAACAAAGTAAGTCATCAAGCAAAATAAAGCAAAAGCATGCAAGTCTAAGCCTAATACATTAAGAAACTGAATACAGGTAAATCTCACCCTCAGAGATGTTCCAATAATCTTCTTTCACAGACTAGACTATTTCCTAATCTGGGCCCAATCTTTTCCCCTGGTACAGTCCTTGTTAGTTCCAGCTCAGGTTGTAACTAGGGGATTTCTCATGACTGGCTGCCCCCTTTGTTCTCTTCCACCCCCTTTTATAGCTTTGGCACAAGGCAGGAATCTTTTGTCTCTCTGGATCCCCATCCCTCCTTCTAAATGGGAGAAGCACCAGGTTTAAGATAGATTCCAGTATCCTGTGACATGGTCACATGTGCTGTGAGACCTCATTCTTCCTTCTTCCAGGGCTGGCCTGCAAGTACCCAGGGAGGGCTGCAAGTAAACAGAGCCATTTACAACCAATTGTCCTAGTCAATGGGAGCCATCAATATTGTAAACCATCATCAATGACCCACACTTTTCAAAATTACAGTAGTACCTCAGAGTTATACTTTATATTTCTAGCTTCAGATGCAAGAATGATACATACATACAAATAGGATGAACATACTCAGTATATTATAAGCTTTGTAATGATATCTTATAAGAGACCTTTTGCATGAAGCATATTCCAGTTACATTATATTCACACTCTTTAGCATATTTCCATAAAACATATGGAGTGCAACGTCACAGATATTATTTAAGGGCCTATATTTATAATAAAACATTAAATTTCAGGAAAAAAGGAATTTTTGGTAAGTACAATTTATTTACACTAACAATCTGTATTTAGTGGCTCTTTTTTGCTTGTTTGTTTCCCACATTTCTTCCTAAAAGCCAGTGTTAGTTACAGGAGGAAAAATTGTACAAGATGGATGATATTAAAAGGATAACACTAACAATGTGTTCTGTAAAGCCCTATCTGTACATTACATTGCTGCATTCCAGACTTACAACACAGGTATGGCTCAGATGCAAAATATAATGATGATTTCTTATCTGCTGCTTCCCCACTAGATTGCAAAATGAAGAAAGTTTTAATGGATCTCCTGAGCCATCACCCATACCTCAGCAGTGACATCTCAAGGGGACGGAAAAGGAAGAGTGACAAGCCCCTTAAAAAACTGGAGGAAAAAAAATGACTGAAGATTAAATATTCCTTCATCTGCAGAATGAGATAAGGACATATAAAGAGGCTGCTGGAATATGAGAAATGCAAGAAGTTAAGAGACTGCATCTGCGGGTGAAGAAAAAAGGACCAGTATTGTAGGATGCATACATATCACCAGGTGAACATCAGGTGGATGAACACTGAAAGATAGCATTAACTCCTCAGGCTAAAACAGACAAAGGCACATCAGCCAAGCATCACCTTCAACCATTGATCCTTTATCACCTTCACACCCTCTTAGTCTTCCCTATTTATATCCATCATCACTCTATGAACCTATAGACTACAGGTTATTCCCTGAGCTCTACTTGTTGTGTGTGCATATGAAAAGTTTTCTTTAAAAAATCAAGCAATATATTATCAGGTAAGCAGCTATCTAAAATGAAATAATGCAAAGCTTTAATTTTGGGCCACAATTTCATTAGTGGCCATGTGATTTCAGTTACTTTATTTACTTACATTCTATCTCTTGTTGTAGTTGCAAAGTATTGGCAGAGGATATCCTATATCATTAGGTTTCTTGACACTCAATGTATTGCTGGATTTATTCACCCAAGCTGTTTTTGGTTGCTAAGATACGGTAGCCTTTTCTGTGTCTTTATTCCACTGCCTGCAGAAAACCTCTTCAAATGTTGTGCAAAATATACAACAGAATAAAATAAGATCAGATAAGAGTTCAATGTCTCTCACACTCATTGTGGTTCATAAGATATCTCTAATTCCTCTTCAGACTTCCATAGACATCTTCTAATATCATTCTACTCTAGCTCAGGCAATTGTTGACACGACATCTATCTCCACTATACAGATAAACTTTCAATAACTAACAGGCCAAGACATAGGCAGGATCCTCAATAATCACCTTAGAACAGAGACCCTGTTTTTTCTCTAGAATGTGGTTGGAATAGTGTTCCTTTCTGCGCTTTCCTATAAAATCTGGACTTCTTCAGAATCTATGCATCATGCACCTTCCCAATTTCATATACATATCTATGAACTGGCAACTCTGATCCATCAAGTCCTGTGTTATAATAGACCAGTGGTTGTCACCCTCTTTTCATTTGAGGACCCCCTAAAATTTCAAATGGAGGTGTGGACCCGTTTGGAAATCTTACACATAGTCTGCGGACCCCAGGGGTCCACTGACCACAGGTTGAAAAACACTGCAATAGGCTAATGGTCTTTTTGCTTGACATCGTCCTACTGTTTTTTTGTGGTGAGAAGAGAAGGAATGGGCAAGTGAATTCCATCAAAAGCTCCACCAGCTTGCTGAGAAAACTTGCTGATGCACAAACCCATTTATTATTACACCTTAGGGACCTTGTTGTTATAATTATTTTATTTTTATCATGTTTATTATGGTAATTTCTGAGGGCCAAACAAGAATGGTGTCCCACTGTACTAGGCACTGAACAAACACAGATCAGTAGATGGTCCCTACCCCAAAGAGCTTACAATCTAAATAAACAAGGCAGAGAGAGGATGAGGAAAAGGGAAAAACACGCACAAGCAGAGTCAACAATGTGATAGAGGCAAACATCATGTTAGTTCCATGAACTATCCCCCTACTCCTTCCCCAGCGCCCCCCCCCCCCCCGCCCCCGAGGAACAAACTAAATGGAATGAAAAGTAAAGGGAGAGAGGACATTCATAGATTAAAAGTAGGGATTCTGTTTTTCAGTTTTGATTGATAAATATGGATAAAACACCCCCAATATAAAAAAAAATCAGCGTTTTTTTCCAATAAACCCATAAAAACCACCAGAAGTGGTTACTTGTGTCTAGGGCTTGTCTATATGGAGAAGCAATGAAGACTATGGGGGTGTGGCTTCTTAAGCATACTCGCTTGTTGCACATTAACTGGTCCATTTAGGCCATGCTGGTGTCCATTAAAATTCCAAAGTGCACTTTAACATAGTGCTGTTTGAAAAAGTACTATGCTGAAGCACATTAAAGAATATTACAAAAAGATTATACATTACAGTATATACAAAGAAAAAGCCCCCTAAACCCCTGATTTTTGCACATATACGTAAAACTCAAACATTAATAAAAATGACCCCCCAGATGAAATTAATAAACCCTGAAAAACAGAAGTCCTCATTAAAAAGCCAGAAATGACCAGCATAATCATCTGTAGTCTGACTTCCTTATTTAGTGAGGAAACGTTGAAAAAAAATGTTTTTTTAGTCTAGAGAAGAAAAGACTGAGTGGGCACATGACAACAGTTTTCAACTAAGTAAATGTTGTTACAAGGAGGAGGGTGAAAAATTGTTCTTAACTTGTGAGAATAGGACAAGAAACAATTGGCTTAAGTTGCAGCGAGGGAGTTTTAGTTGGACATTAGGAAAAATCTTTCCAACTGTCAGGGTTGTTAAGCACTGGAACAAATTGACAAGGAAGGCTGTGGAATATTCATCATTGGAGGTTTTTAAGAACAGGTTAAACAAACAACTATCAGGTATGGTCTAGTTACAGTGACTCCTCACTTAATGTTGTAGTTATGTTCCTGAAAAATGCAACTTTAAGTGAAACAATGTTAAACAAATCCAATTTTCCCATAAGATTTAATGTGAATGCGGGGGGGTTAGGTTCCAAGGACATTTGGGGGGGGGGGCAAACAAAAGGCATTATATACAGTACTGTACTGTACTGTGGTTGGGAAGTGCCCCTGGCTTACCCCTCACAGGCACAGCCCACTGCAGGAAAGGATGCTAGGAAGCACCTTTGCAGCAGCAGTGGCAGCTTACCCAGAGAAGAAGAGGTGCTGACTTTGCTGGGGGGATGCTCCAGGCCTGACTCTTCCCATCCCCGCTCCACTCCAGGCCCACCTCTTCCCACCCCCACTCCACCTCCTATCTCGAGCACGCCCCATCCCCACTCCTTCCCTGCCCCCAGAAAGACCTAAGTGCCGCCAAACAGGTGTTTGACAGCACATAGGACTTTCTGGGAGGGAGGGGAAGGAGCGGAGATGTGGCGCTTCCCCACTCTTCCCCCTATCTCCCAGAAAATCCTAAGCACTGCCAAACAGCTGTTTGGCGGTGGGGGAAGCTCTGGGAGATAGGAGGAGGAGGAGGAGGAGAAGAGGAACTTGTGCAATGCTCCCTTGTAAAGTCACTGCTCTTCCACAAAATCTTACATGCAGTGTACAAAGCAGGCAGCCAAACTTTAAACAAGCATGTTCCCTAATTGAGCAGCAAGGTAACTTTGAAACAACATTAAGCGGGAGGACGTTAAGTGAGGAGTTACTATATTACTTAGTCCTGCCTTGAGGGCAAGACACTGGACTAGATGAGCTAATGAGGTCTCTTCTAGTCCTCACTGCTATGATTCTATAATTACAATTTCATTTCAAGACCTATCATTTAGCCCTGGTCTACACTACAAGGTTAGGTCGAATTTAGCTGCATGAGGTCAATTTTATAAGCAATGCAGCTACACAACCAACCCTGTTCCGTTGACCTAAAGGGCTGTTAAAATTGACTGCTGTACTCTTCCCCGGCGAGGGGAGGAGCACTAAAATTGACCTTGCTGGGTCAAATTTGGTGTAGTGCAGATGCAGTGTTGTGCAATTCGACAGAATTGGCCTCTGGGAGCTATCCCAGAGTGCTACAATGTAACCACTCTGGACAGCACTTTCAACTCTGATGCACTAGCTAGGTACACAGGAAATTCCCTGGGAAATTTTGAATTTAATTTCCTGTTTGGAACATAAGAACATAAGAATGGCCATACCGGGTCATACCAAAGGTCCATCCAGCCCAGTATACTGTCTGCCGACAGTGGCCAATGCCAGGTGCACCAGAGGGAGTCAACCTAACAGGTAATGATCAAGTGATCTCTCTCCTGCCATCCATCTCCACCCTCTCACAAACAGAAGCTAGGAACACCATCCCTTACCCATCCTGGCTAATAGCCATTAATGGACTTAACATCCATGGCTTTTGTAAAGGGAAATCACGCCTCACCATTCTACTACAATTCTTTGAGGGGGCCAACAAGCATGTGGACAAGAGGGATCCAATGGATATAGTGTACTTAGATTTTCAGAAAGCCTTTGATGAGGTCCCTCACCAAAGACTCTTCAGCAAAGTAAGTAGTCATGGGATTAGAGGGAAGGTCCTTTCATGGATTGTTAACTAGTTAAAAGATAGGAAACAAAGGGTAGAAATAAATGGTCAGTTTTCAGAATGGAGAGAGGTAAATAGTGGTGTCCCCCAGAGGTCTGTACTGGGCTCAGTCCTATTCAACCTATCCATAAATGATCTGGAAAAAGGTGTAAACCGTGAGGTGGCAAAATTTACAGATGATACAAAACTACTCAAGATAGTTAAGTCCCAGGCAGACTACAAAGAGCTACAAAAGGATCTCTCAAAACTGGGTAACTGGGTAACAAAATGGCAGGTGCAATTCAATGTTGATCAATGCAAACTAATGCACATTGGAAAACATAATCCTAACTATACACATACAATAATGGGGTCTAAATTAGCTATTTCCACTCTAGAAAGAGATCTTGTAGTCATTGTTGATAGTTCTCTGAAAACATCCACTCAATGTGCAGCAGCAGTCAAAAAGCTAACAAAATGCTGGGAATCATTAAGAAAGGAATAGATAATAAGACAGAAAAATATAATATTGCCTCCATAAAAATCCATGGCACGCCCACACCTTGAATACTGTGTGCAGATGTGGTCACCGCATCTCGAAAAAGATATATTGGAATAGGAATAGTTTCAGAAAAGTGCAACAAAAATGATTAGGGGTATGGAATGGCTGGCATATGAGGAGAGATTAATAAGACTGGGACTTTTCATCTTGGAAAAAAGACGACTAAGGGGGGTATGATAGAGGTCTATAAAATCATGACTGGTGTGGAGAAAGTACATAAGGAAGTGTTATTTGCTCCTTCTCATAACACAAGAACTAGGGGTCACCAAATGAAATTAATATGCAGCAGGTTTAAAATAAACTAAAAGAAGTATTTTTTCACACAACACACAGTCAACTCCTTGCCATAGAATGTTCTGAAAGCCAAGACTATAACAGGGTTAAAAAAAAGAACTAGATAAATTCTTGGAGGATAGGTCCGTCAATGGCTATTAGCCAGGATGGGCAGGGATGGTGTCCCTAGCCTCTGTTTATCAGAGGGTGGAGATGGATGGCAGGAGAGAGATCACTTGATCATTACCTGTTCTGTTCATTCCCTCTGGGGAACTTGGCATTGGCCACTGTTGGAAGACAGGATACTGGGCTAGATGGACCTTTGGTCTGACCCAGTATGGCCGTTCTTACGCTTTTATGTTCGTATTCCATCTGGAGTATAGGTAATGGCTTCTGCTGTGACTAAGCGAAATCATGCATGGACATGTGACTTGCCCATGTGACCCCAAACACAAATTTGCTACCTGTAATTTTCCACAGTGAAAATTCCACAACCCTTCAATTGGTAGAAGCTATAAAAGGCCGTGGAAACATCTCCATGTTGCATCTTCTTGCTCAAACCTGTGGACTATGATCTTGTATTAATAGGAGCATCCTAACCAGGAGACTGAAAACCTTCCAGTGATTTGGAAGCAACCAGAGACTTAACAAGCCTGCAGTTTATTCCATCACTGCTACAAACCTGATCCAAGAACTTTGCAATTATTGTAATGTATTTGATTCCTTTAACCAATGTTAATTCTCACCTTTGTCTCTTTCTTTTTATAAAAAAACACTTTAAATATTAGATACTAAAGTATTAGCAACAACTTGCTTATTAGGTAAGATCTGAGTTATATATTGATGCGGGTATGTGGCTGTTCCTTTGGGATCAGAAGAACCTTTTGTTTGATTAAATTTGCTTTAAATAACCACTCATCTTTAAGTCTCATGTATGGGTGTTGAATCCAGGCCTGGAAAACCTAAGGAGGCTTCTTTTCTGACTTCTTGTTAGCCAGTGTGGTGAGATAGAAGATCACTTTTGTTGCTGGTTTGGTATAACTTATGGGAGAATAACCACCAGTTTTGGGGTGTGTCTGCCCCCATTCTCAGCAGTTTGTCCTGAATTTTGTATTCTCAGTTGTGACCCATGGAGGCACAGTGACAATAACTATCAGCTCAAAAGCAACACGTAAACATACCATAAATGCTGTGACAGATTTGACAATTTCCTATAATATCTTGGACAAAACTGATGGAATTAAGATAAACTTAACTGAATTAAGTTAAACCTTACTGAGTTAGCGTCAATGCCTTTGGGATACAATCTGTTTAAAATATGACTGTGTATATGGCATTCCCTTCCCCATAAGGGAGAGGGTAATATAAATGGTCTTCCACCATTATCAACCTTTGAAGCCATCATCTGGAGTGATATGCATATACTAGTTCAAGCTGGATTCTCCAGGGACCAAAAGACAAAGAAAGGGTATATATATAAACACCCAGTCTTATGAAGCCTCAGTAAACCAAGTCCTTCCAAACCTATCATAAGGATTGAGACCCTCCATGGATCAGACAGCATCTATCTATCTATCTATCTATCTATCTATCTATCTATCTATCTATCTATCTACCTATCTATCTATCTATCGTGTAATTATAAACTGACACAGGGCATTCTTCCAGATCCAGCAAATGGATAGGATGTCTGATCCATGGAGGGTCTCAATCCTTATGATAGGTTTGGAAGGACTTGGTTTAATAAGGCCTCATAAGACTGGGTGTTTTTTTATGAGCTGGAGCTTTGATGAACTTGTGACCACAAAGGAAAACTCTTGGGAATGCGGATTGAAGGATTGCTCCAGCCA
The DNA here is from genome assembly GCF_015237465.2 of Chelonia mydas. Taxonomy (NCBI): domain Eukaryota; kingdom Metazoa; phylum Chordata; order Testudines; family Cheloniidae; genus Chelonia; species Chelonia mydas. Next base: position 70,538,828 of record NC_057849.1, read on the forward strand.
GAATCAATGTTAGGGTTGGGTTAATTCTGGTAAATTTATTAGCATGTGTGTAGGTTCTTTTATTGTTTTTTAATCTGTTTTCTCTGTCATTCTTTTCACCTTGAGAATACAGTAGGCTTGCATAGGAATTTCTATGTGGTATTTCTGTCCCTTGTCAGAAGGGAGAGAGAAATGGGTCTCCACAGAGAAAGGCAATGGCTGGGGAGTTGGAAGCCATGTCGGTGCCATTGCTGACCCACTGAGGGGAATACAGGTATAGTTGTCCTTAACTGTGATATGTGCCATCATGGTAACCACAAGAAGGAAATTCAAGAGTTTTATGATGTGAACATCTCCCTGCTCCTGGACATAATTCTGATCTTATATAAACTGGTATGAAAATAGGAGTAAAGTTATTGAATTCAGTGGAGTTACTCTGGTATGTAATCAATAGTAGTTTGAACAAAGAAATAAAGCCCAGAGATTGACCGCCCTGCACCTTTAAGCGTGTGTGTGTGGGGAGGGGAGTATTTGATTGGCTAGCCAAACAAAGGGAACAGCTTTATGACTGGTGGGGCAGGGGGCACGACAGCATTGTTGCTGACTCATCCCCTAGGAATGCAGGGTTTACAGGGGGGCAGCCCTGCACCTGAATATCCTTTTTACATGGAGCAGTCTGAAGGAAGAGGAGGCAACACAGCACTTCAGTTGGTCTCAGCCACATGGCTCCACATGGAAGCAAAACAGTAAGAAATGGGGAAGGGCATGAGCGACAAGTTGCATAAGCCTCCCCAAACAGCCAGGCGTGTTGCCACCCCCTGCTGTAACACTCCCTGTGTGCGGCTCCAGCCCCCCCGAGGGATGTGCTGGCCACCACTTCCCGCAGCCCCCATTGGCCTGGAATGGTGAACCGCAGCCAGTGGGAGCTGTGATCGGCCAAATCTGCATACGCTGCAGGTAAACAAACCGTCCTGGCCTGCCAGTGGATTTCCCTGACGGGCCGTGTGCCAAAGTTGCCAATCCCCAGACTAAATGGTTACATTTGTCAATGGGCTAAATGGATATCCATATCCACACAGCACTCTTAACTCAAAGTTTGCTAGTAGGATGGTTGTTTGCCAATGGCCCCATGCAGTAGTCATGTGGGCACTTCACAGTTAACATTCTCAGGAATCTGAATGGCCTTGCTCAGAGCAGCATTCCTAAAAGCAGTTTTAGTACTTTTTGAATCAGGAAGCTGATGCCTGGGCTATGTAGGGGCACTGTCTAGGGGGGGCTTGGAACTGGGTGATGATCGGGAGGGGCAAGCAGGGATATTAAACTGGCGATGGTCATGGAGACTGGGCAGCATTTGTTATCTTCCGGAAAGGCTGAGACCTTGGTTCTTCCCTGTAGAATTTGGTTCTCAGTCATTCGCAGTCAGTGGTCACAATAGCAGTAATGCAGCTGGGTACAGGGACACAGGCAATTCTGACAATTGGATGTCGGAATTCGGAAGCATACAATACGGTGTGCAACCTCAGGTGGTCAGTCGCCACTAATGTGTTGTGATTCCATTCCAGATGTTGGCAGACTCACTGTGAAGGGGGTGGTGTGGCTCTGTTGGCACAGGATTGTTTTTTTTATGCACATTCATGGATATCCTAGTGGCCTTAAGATTTGGCAATCGGGGTCCAGTGATGGGGCAAGTCTGCTTTGGCATGGACCAGCCATGACATGAGCTGGTCGTGTTATTGGACCAGCTCATGTCACTGCTGTGCACTGAGGGGCCCGTCAGCAGTCACTGACATGATGTGGCACACATTGGAGAACACTGTTTGGGAATGTGTAAATGAGTTCAATTACTGCTCAGGACAAGAAGGGACTTGATGCAGATCTGTGTTGTCAGACATGCATTCACGCTGAGAGCCATGGAGTGCCACCTGGATCGACAAGGCTCAACAAATTCTAACAGGGGGGTCGCCAAATCCCTTGTGGTCATAAAAGGCTCAGCAATTTGAGCATCCTGGGGCACCAAATTATTCAGGGAGTCTGGGGCCCCCCTGTAAAGATTTGTAATGCATTTATTTTGGCCAAAATAAAAGCGGGGGGAGTTAAAGATATCTGGGAACCCAACTGGATTTGGGGGCGGAGGCAGCCAAGTTAATTGCAGGAGCCTCCAACTGGCAGATGTCCAGTACAGGTCCTCCATAGGAAAGGTATACAGTAACTAGATAAATGGCTTAGAAAAGGACTTAAAAAGAGGTGTTTTTTAAACGAACGAAGGGGGGGCAGGTGGTGACTCCTATGATTGGAATGGCAGGGAGCCAACCCCCCATTCTTGTATCCCACCTTAATCAACCTACAAGGGGGTGGATGGTAAGGTCCCGGCAATGGATTTGCTGGAGAGACCTGGATGGAAAAAGAGGGGGATATGGTAAACGCCTCCCTGTATAATTATGGAATAAACATGGGGTTACCTGACCAGTCCACTTTTATCTGCCGGGTGATCCAAGACATTTAATAATAAAGTTGCAGCCTAATTAAACCCATGTAAAATGTCTCCTGTCCTTCTTTCAGTATACACAGACAATGACTGCCCTGCACCTTTAAGCGGAGCGAAGGGGTGTTTGTCTGGTTAGTTGAATGAAAGGAATGGTACTTTACAGCTGCGGGGGAGGTGAAAACTGTTGAAAAGGGCACAGCGTGGTCGCTGACTTGTCCCCTAGGAATGCTGGGTTTAAAAGGGACAGCCCTGAAGCTCCCTTTTACATGAAGCAGTCTGAAGCAGAACCCACCCACCCTCCCTCCGCTTTATGTGGTAAAATACCAGGTTTGCTCAAGACCTGCTGTGGGCATTACACTAGCCGCCCCTGGAGGGACCTGGATGGAAAAGAAAGGGGAAGCTGGTGGGAGCCCCCATGGTATGGTATGGTCCTGGCAATAAATTTGCTGGAAGGACTTGGATGGAAAAGGAGGGGGAGCTGGTTAAACGCCACCTGGATAATTATGGAATAAACATGGGGTTACCTGCACTGTACACTTTTATCTGCTGGGTAGTCCCAGACATCTAATAATAAAATTGCGGACTAATTAAAACCATATCAAATGTTTCCTGTCCTTTTTTTGGGATAGCCAGACAAGTACTTATTGCTTATTCATAGTTGTTACTTCATTGATCACACAAGAACTTCAATTTACAAAATATTCTTCTTCCCTCCTTTTTTTTTTCACTTTTGACAAATTCTTTCTTAAAGAGAGACATTATAGTTGTGAAGATATTATTTCTAATATGAACCAATGTTGTATTGTCTTCCTAAGTCTGCAGGCAAACAGAATGACACTGCAACTCTGGGAGCGGTGTGAACTGTGAATCCTAAGGATGACAATTTAAATGTCAAGATCATTAACTATCTCTCTATTCAATATCTTGTTATATGTACTGTTTTACAGCATGGTTAGAATAATTTAAAAGGACTTGACAGACCAATAGGAATAACTTTGCATATAGTAAAAAAAAAAAAGTTGCAAACAAAGATGATGTGGTGCTTCTCTAATGGCTTATCATCTCCAAATTGTCGGCCCCACTATCAGAAACACATGTTTTCCACCTGTACTTTAATCAAGGGAGCAGGACCAAAACTGTCAGTCGTGGGAAAGAGATGGAAGTCCAAGCAATCTAGAAATCCACCCAGTGAGATGACTTCTGGTGTTAAAGTACATCTTAAGAGTTTTGTAGTTACAGACATATGGTTAGTAGTGGCCCTTAACTTTGCCTATATTTTGTAATCACCATACACTACATTTGTGTGTGATGTTATATAATGTACGGAAGGTTTGAAATTTAGTAGCACTGGCAGAAGACCTTTGGTCCAATTATAAATCAGTATTGTGTTCCATAGTCAAATGAGAGTTATAAATTAATATGCAGGTTTAAGTGGCTTCACTAGGAGTGGAACTTGGATGGAACTGTAAAAGGAAGGATGTAATTTATTATACATCTGTTGGTCCTAAATAAACTGGCCAGTATGTAATAATATGACAGATGGAGATACCAGGAAAACATTGTTGAAGGAAGAAAACAGGAAAAAGAGCTACTTAAAAATAAAACACCTGAATTAGAAATCTTTCAGATGATATATAACACTTGGAGTAAAATGGCAGCTGCTTTGATTTTTTTTAAACAATTATGAGATTCGGTTTCTGAAACAGCTTTGTTTGATAAGATTTGGAAATTCTGGAGGGCTGTTGACTTATCAGTAGAATACAGCTTATCATGTAAATGTGATGCATGCAAATTTCAAAAGATAAGAGACAGACACATTTATAATCTCAATGAAAGAGACATTCACTAGGTGAGATGAGAAACCCCTGAAACTTGATTCTATTTATTGACTTTCAACAGCTATATAATAAAGAGAGGAATATAAATAAACTAAGCATGAATTTGAAGAAAATAAAAAGGATTCAAAATATTGCATTGTTTCTGGAGGGACCATTCCTCACACTGATATGCAGTCTGTTATTGATAGAAGTGAATCATTTTGTGCTGTTTAAACTGTGTAGCACCCTTTGTTACTCTCTTAACTTCATTGCACCTCACCTTCTCACCAAACACCAATCCATCCCATAGCAGCAAGGAGAATATGGCTCCCAGGATTCCTATAGAAAGAGATGCACATACAGGCTCGAATTCTCACAAATGGCCTCTGATTTTGGATGTTGAACTTGAACCACCTGATTGAGTTTCACAAGTGCTGATCACCCACTTTAAGTCAAAGTGAACTGCCGATGCTCAGCATCTCCAAAAATGTGGTCTAACGTTTCTTGAGATAGGCTTCCAAAGACTGAGGCAGTGGAAATAGCAGACGATTTTTGAAAAAAAATTGCCATTGCTTTTTGAGATCCCTCAGTGCACACCTTAAAACAGGTATTCATACAGCTCCAAGAAGAGGCGTGCGCTGTGAGATCTGCATTCAACAGGGCTTCTTTTGTTCTCCTTGCTTTTGTGTGGGAAATCACCTGGAGATGTTTTGGGAACCCCATTTGGATTATGAGCCTGAATGTGATCATTTGCTTCTAATTTCAAACTCATGATGTTTGAATGGACTTGGAGTTATTTTTTGACCTATTCCTACTTATTATGTCAAGATCAGTGTGCTACAGTGAATGTCCTTAAAAGTTCCATTAGTTCCAGAGATAATAGATGGATCAGATCCTGTGTTTAAAATCCCCAATCTTTAAAAGGGGGAAATCCATAGAATTGTTCAGACTTGTGGAACTTTCTAATAAAGGTTTCCATAACATATGTAACAGTATAGAAACCAAATCAGTCCTCAGTTACTTCTAAGTACCCCCACAAAAAAAAAAAAAACAACAGGATTGTATCAGAATAAGTGACAGCAGAATTTGCCCCAAAAACTTCTATTTCCCATATAGTACATGCCAAACATAGTTGTTAATAATTCAAATGTTTTGATTTAGAGTCGCAAAAGATGTTTTCTTTGTAAAACCACTGAAGGATTCCAACTAGAGCTAATGGAGTGAGTCATAAAAAATTTGATCCTAATGTCGGACACACCCATACATGAAGTGCAGGATTGTTTGGATACACTATTTTTGTTCGGCTCTGGGTATAGAGGGTGCAAGATTCAAAATTATTTTCCTGATCCAGTTTCAGAGATCCCCATAGCTGTGTGGAATCCAATCCATGACCCATGAATAATTTGAATGAAAGTAGAGATTCATAGACTGCTGTAGAATGTTTCAAACAAGATGGACATCATCTTTAAATGCTCTTTGTAGTGTATCCCCTTTCTGTAGAAAAGACGAACTGCATTCAGACATTTTCAATATCTATCTTCTGTACATTGTTTTTTCTGTGAGAAAAATCACACAGTATACTATAAATAGCTCACATTCTCTAAACTCATAATTTATAGTAAAACTTAAAGCAACAGTTAGCAGCCATAAATTAAAGTATCAAATATCTGATTATGGCATTTTTAACTAAAACATTGTAAGGTCTGCTTTCTGTGAGACTATTAATATACATGATATCTTTAAAGTATATAATTAGCAGAATGCCAGCTTGTGCTTTACATTTTGCTAGTGATTCAGCTCTACAAGAAAATGCTTTTTACTACATGTTCTTTACAAAAAGATTAACATAAGTAACACTTTTTTTTCTTTTCAGAGTAGCAGCCATATTAGTCTGTATCAGCAAAAAGAACAGGAGTACTTGTGGCACCTTGGAGTGTTAGTTTCTAAGGTGCCACAGGAACTCCTGTTCTTTTTTTTTCTTTTGTTTTCCTATATTCACCCTATTTCTGGTTTACTTTATCTATCTATTTTGGATAGTGGCACTAGTGGCTAGATTCCCTGCATTAGGAGGGGGGAAGACCTGGGTTCTGTTCCTTGATCTGCAATTGGGTGACCTTGGGCAAGTCATTTTACCTCTCTGTGCCTCAGTTTCCCCATCTGTAAATTGCGAGTAATAATACTGACCTCTTTAATAAAGCACTTTGAGATCCATGGATTAAAATATAGCTAATACTGTTTTAAATTAATCCTGCATAGATTTTCACATCTGACGTCACAGAACAAAATGGGTTATGTTTTGTTTTGTTTTGCTTTGGCTTTTTTTCTGATATTACTCCTGTCAATGAAGGAATTCAAATCCAGGTATTTATTTGATGACATGTTTTGATTTTTACTTGTCATTTGTGTGTGTGTGTGTGTGGTATTGATAGTTAATAAAAGAAATGCGATATTTAATATATAAAATTCTAGTTTAGTCATTCATTGCAGCACACGTACAATGATGATAACATTTATCATTTCATTATAACATAATAGCATGAGGTCATAAAATCAAGGTTAAAAGTGATACAGTGTTGACCTTTAATAAAAATGTAGTCGTTCTAATAATCAACAAATGAATAGTGTGAATTATATTAGAATCATTCTTTCGTGACTGAATAATCTCCCCTCCCCTTATTATGAACAACATTACAAGTGAGTATCCAGGAAATGAAAAGCTAAAATCCATGGGAAAGGTAATGATCTTTGAAAATTTTCTCTAATGAGTAATTTGTGGCTCAGTCGATTTCAAGAGATTATTGGTTTTTGAAATGGATTCTATCAACTAAGGAGATAATGAAAATCATTAGGGCTGCATAAAGTAAATCAGCAGATTTGTTATGTGGAGTACTATTAGATGAGCCTCTATTTCCCACACAATTTAGAAGTCCATTTTTTTTCTTAATCTGAACTGCTGTTTTAAGTCTGTATATTATGGGGCAACGATGGTCTGAAGTCAGGGCAAAACTACCTTTAATTTTGGTGGGGAAAAGATTTGGCTTTTTGTAATCTTGAAAAGTACTGAAATCACTGAAAGCTGCTGGTGTGTGACACCTCTCATGATCTTTCCATATTGTAAGTTACAGGTTTATCATGTTGAAAGCAGAGGAAGAAGATTTTGTCTTCATTACTAAACCCAGGAATTAAAGTAAGGCGGTACGGGCCGGTATGGCATACCGGTAAAAAGTGGCCACCGGTACCGGCCTGTACAGCTGAGTTTAAAGCGCTGCTGAGGCAGCGCTTTAATGTCTCTACCCCTTTTGCCCCACCCCCACCCCAGGCTGCCGACGGGAGACAGTGGGGGCAAGAGGAGCAGCGGCCCCGGGGCCAGCAATTTAAAAGGGCCCTGGGCTGCTGCTGCTGCGGGCCCTTTAAATCACCTCTGGAGCCCCGGGCAGCATGGGCCAGGCAGTGTGGATGGGCTGGCTGGGGGACGCTGACCCCCCAGCCCCGCCCCTTCTGCCCAAGGTCCCGCCCCTTCTGGGGGGGCGGGGCAGAGCTGGTGTTCGTACCAGTAAGAGTTCAATTTTACTTTCACTCCTGACTAAACCATGCACAATATTTTACAGAAATTCTACCCATAATCCATTCTGGATACCATCTACAAGCCCCTGTCACAATCAGTGCCATATTGTTATAGGCGCTGTACAAAACATAAAAAGACAAGGTCCAAGCCTCAAAGAGTTTCCAGTGTAAATCAGAGCTTACTACACTACTGTAGATGACCCAAAGACTGAAAAATAACTACAAAATATTGCAATCAATGGTACAATATGGTCCTCAGATTTGTTTTTATATGCCAATATCTATTCTCTCTCTCTCTCTCTCTCTCTTTTAATCATCCTACCACTTTCTGTTTTTCTCTTTCTTTTTACTGCTGTTACTTCTAGTTCCAAGCATACAGGGAAAATGTGATATTAGAGATACCTCTCTGTGGTAAACACTGGCAATGATAACTTTTATAATGGTGACCATTGTTGTACATATTATGTTTTAAATCAATTGTTTGTTTTATATTTTACTTCAAATATGGATTTTCCCCTCAAAATTACATTGTTCCCAGTTGTAAGACTATGGTAGGAAGGCTCCAGGTTACTGCAACTTCATTTTGTGCAGAATATTATGATACAGAAAATATGTGATGAATTTATAGACATAGTTATCAACATTTTGATGAAAAGCTGCCACAGAATACACTGTTTGCTCATGACTCCAGGGATGCCCTGGCACATAGCAGATTTGAAGGAAATAGCTGCCATAACAGAGACAGTCATGAAAAGTTAAAATAATTAATGCTTTGGGTTAATATGAATAGTAGTGGGGGTTATTTGGGATCAGGAAGCAAAAAAAGCCATGTTCAGTTTTGCTGAATAGTTTGGAGTGAGGCTCAATAGTTAGAACCTTTCATTTATTATTTATTTATTTATTATTTATCTATTTAAAGTGAACATTGACTTAAAACTGGGGTTATTCTATTATTTTATTTGTTTGAAAAAGGATCATATACTTTTTAACACCCACACAGGACTATTAAATGTTGCCAAACATGCCCTACATCGTTATGGTCTCATCTAAAGAACACAACTTCTAATAGTACACCCCACTGTTCTACTTGTGCTGGTGTCAGGGATTAGCTGAATTCTTGGTGTGGGACATGAACCTACACAGCATAGTAACCTGTAGAAGAGTGTGTTACCAGTTAAGCCAGACCAACAGAATTAAATTATCTAGCAACCCTTCTGTCACCAAACAAAACAAGAATTTATTTTTTTAAAACAAGTGTTGGCAGCAGCTATCAAAACAGGAACAAGAAAAATTCCAGTGGTGTAAATAAAATCCCATAGCTGGAAAAGTGTAAGGATAAGGAAATGGGGCTGATCAACTGGGGAAGGAATTATTTTAACATTCCAACACACTTACCCTGATTAGAGACAGGCTCTCCTACTAGTAAGTGCAACTCTGCCATAGTTACATATCTGCTTTAACAGTCCCAAACTCATGTCATACTATCTTGTTTTTTGCTGCCTGCATTGTAATCCTCCGATTTTATTCAGTGTTAAAATATCATATATAAAAAAAACAAAACCTCTTCCAATGACAGTTGATTCTGTAATCACTGACAAAAATCACAAAAAATATTTCCCTCATTCATTTTTCAAACAATGGCTGTTTAAATGTACCATCACTTTCTCATCATCTGTGATACAGTAGCTACTCTGTTTGAGAATGAGATCTAAATGTGTTGGAACGAAACAGTTTATTCCTATGAGAATTTTGATGATGTTAACATTACAAATGATTCACTCTAGATCTGCATGAGTTGAGACCTGATTATATACTATATCTTTCACAGAAGGTAAAAGCATTTGAATCATTTTGCTGGTGTACAAATTGTTAACCCTGAAACGTTAACTATGTTGGTGAGGATGGTATAGGCCAGCTACATCTTGCCGCTAATTAGCAGGATCTTGGACCCTTATTCGGTATCTCTCATCCGGGGGTTAGAAGAGAAAGATAGTATACCTCTCGATCCCGTGATGCAAATGGGTAAAGAAGAGAGAAGAATAAAGTAAACAGAGCACAGCTTTTATTTAAACAAATAACTTACTAAGAAACAACAGTGAGATGTGATTTGACAGTCTGGGTTTAAAACCCAGGCCAAAACAAATAGGTACCTTGGCAATAAACAAATAAACCTAAAACAAAAATACCCCAAATACTACACCGTTTCTAGGTGTTGATAGGCAGTAGATGGTACAACCCCGCTGTCACCGGCAACTGATGGACTCTGGGTCTCAACTGCTTCTTCGTGGGAGATCAATAGGATCTGCTGATGCTGAAGAGAGGCCTGACTCTGCAATCACCCAAGGGTGAGCAATCAAGAGGACCTCTATACCTTTCTCAGAAAATGATGTGGAATTCAGAGATTGGTAAGCACAGTCACAGTTCTTAACGCCGATGTCTTTCTTCACTTTGCAGGTGATGATCTGATCTTCTGGTCCATGTCACTGCGCAAACACAATGGTACCGTGGCTGCCTCTAGGATGGACAGCGACTTGGCAGCAGGCACTCAGAGTTTATATAGGCACAAGCGTGCCAACGTTCTGATGTAAAACTGGCAGCTCCCCAGCTGGAGCCTGTTTGAACCAGTTCTGTGCTGACTCTTAGATGCCTTTCCCACCAAAGTTCCAAAAGGGTGTGGAAAACTTCAATAAGAAGCTAAAAAAAGATATAGTCGAGTTGTTGTTTGGCAAGCACGCCATTTTGAATTTCAGACTCCATCTCTAATAAATGGTCAAATACCTTAACCAAATGTAAAGGCATAAAGTATAACTTATTTTAAAGCACAAACAAACTTATAATCTCTATTTAATATACAAAAACGTTACAACATGATAAGAAAAGGAGTACTTGTGGCACCTTAGAGACTAACCAGTTTATTTGAGCATAAGCTTTCGTGAGCTACAGCTCACTTCATCGGATGCATTCAGTGGAAAATACAGTGGGAAGATTTACATACGTAGAGAACATGAAACAATGGGTGTTACCATACACATTGTAATGAGAGGTTTCAGAGTAACAGCCGTGTTAGTCTGTATTCGTAAAAAGAAAAGGAGTACTTGTGGCACCTTAGAGACTAACCAGTTTATTTGAGCATGAGCTTTCGTGAGCTACAGCTCACTTCATCGGATGCATAGCATATCGTGGAAACTGCAGAAGACATTATATACACACAGAGACCATGAAACAAAACTTCCTCCCACCCCACTCCCCCGCTGGCAACAGCTTATCTAAAGTGATCATCAAGTAGAGCCATTTCCAGCACAAATCCAGGTTTTCTCACCCTTCCCCCCCCTCCCCCACACACACATACAAACTCACTCTCCTGCTGGCAACAGCCCATCCCCCTTTGAAACCCCTCTTTATAATGCGCATGATAATCAAGGTGGGTCACCTCCAGCACTAATCCAGGTTTTCTCACCCCCCCCCCACACCCCCCCCTCCAAAAACCACACACACAGACTCATTCTCCTGCTGGCAACAGCTCATCTTACAATGTGCACAGCAATAATCCAAGTTTAACCAGAACGTCTTGGGGGGGGGGGGGGGGTTTGCAGGAAAAAAACAAGGGGAGACAGGCTACCTTGCATAATGACTTAGCCACTCCCAGTCTCTATTCAAGCCCAAATTAATAGTATCCAATTTGCAAATGAATTCCAATTCAGCAGTTTCTCGCTGGAGTCTGGATTTGAAGTTTTTTTGCTTTAAGATAGCGACCCTCATGTCTGTGATTGCGTGACCAGAGAGATTGAAGTGTTCTCCGACTGGTTTATGAATGTTATAATTCTTGACATCTGATTTGTGTCCATTTATTCTTTTACGTAGAGACTGTCCAGTTTGACCAATGTACATGGCAGAGGGGCATTGCTGGCACATGATGGCATATATCACATTGGTGGATGTGCAGGTGAACGAGCCTCTGATAGTGTGGCTGATGTTGTTAGGCCCTGTGATGGTGTCCCCTGAATAGATATGTGGGCACAGTTGGCAACGGGCTTTGTTGCAAGGATAGGTTCCTGGGCTAGTGGTTCTGTTGTGTGGTATGTGGTTGTTGGTGAGTATTCGCTTCAGGTTGGGGGGCTGTCTGTAGGCAAGGACTGGCCTTTCTCCCAAGATTTGTGAGAGTGTTGGGTCATCCTTCAGGATAGGTTGTAGATCCTTAATAATGCGTTGGAGGGGTTTTAGTTGGGGGCTGAAGGTGACGGCTAGTGGCGTTCTGTTATTTTCTTTGTTAGGCCTGTCCTGTAGTAGGTGACTTCTGGGAACTCTTCTGGCTCTATCAATCTGTTTCTTCACTTCTGCAGGTGGGTATTGTAGTTGTAAGAATGCTTGATAGAGATCTTGTAGGTGTTTGTCTCTGTCTGAGGGGTTGGAGCAAATGCGGTTGTATCGCAGAGCTTGGCTGTAGACGATGGATCGTGTGGTGTGGTCAGGGTGAAAGCTGGAGGCAGGTAGGTAGGAATAGCGGTCAGTAGGTTTCCGGTATAGGGTGGTGTTGATGTGACCATCGTTTATTAGCACTGTAGTGTCCAGGAAGTGGATCTCTTGTGTGGACTGGACCAGGCTGAGGTTGATGGTGGGATGGAAATTGTTGAAATCATGGTGGAATTCCTCAAGGGCTTCTTTTCCATGGGTCCAGATTGTGATCTTCCTGATAACACCATCCTGGCCACTATGGATGTAGAAGCCCTCTACACCAACATTCCACACAAAGATGGACTACAAGCCATCAAGAACACTATCCCCGATAATGTCACGGCTAACCTGGTGGCTGAACTTTGTGACTTTGTCCTTACCCATAACTATTTTACATTTGGGGACAATGTATACCTTCAGATCAGCGGCACTGCTATGGGTACCCGCATGGCCCCACAGTATGCCAACATTTTTATGGCTGATTTAGAACAACGCTTCCTCAGCTCTCGTCCCCTAACGCCCCTACTTTACTTGCGCTATATTGATGACATCTTCATCATCTGGACCCATGGAAAAGAAGCCCTTGAGGAATTCCACCATGATTTCAACAATTTCCATCCCACCATCAACCTCAGCCTGGTCCAGTCCACACAAGAGATCCACTTCCTGGACACTACAGTGCTAATAAACGATGGTCACATCAACACCACCCTATACCGGAAACCTACTGACCGCTATTCCTACCTACCTGCCTCCAGCTTTCACCCTGACCACACCACACGATCCATCGTCTACAGCCAAGCTCTGCGATACAACCGCATTTGCTCCAACCCCTCAGACAGAGACAAACACCTACAAGATCTCTATCAAGCATTCTTACAACTACAATACCCACCTGCAGAAGTGAAGAAACAGATTGATAGAGCCAGAAGAGTTCCCAGAAGTCACCTACTACAGGACAGGCCTAACAAAGAAAATAACAGAACGCCACTAGCCGTCACCTTCAGCCCCCAACTAAAACCCCTCCAACGCATTATTAAGGATCTACAACCTATCCTGAAGGATGACCCAACACTCTCACAAATCTTGGGAGAAAGGCCAGTCCTTGCCTACAGACAGCCCCCCAACCTGAAGCGAATACTCACCAACAACCACATACCACACAACAGAACCACTAGCCCAGGAACCTATCCTTGCAACAAAGCCCGTTGCCAACTGTGCCCACATATCTATTCAGGGGACACCATCACAGGGCCTAACAACATCAGCCACACTATCAGAGGCTCGTTCACCTGCACATCCACCAATGTGATATATGCCATCATGTGCCAGCAATGCCCCTCTGCCATGTACATTGGTCAAACTGGACAGTCTCTACGTAAAAGAATAAATGGACACAAATCAGATGTCAAGAATTATAACATTCATAAACCAGTCGGAGAACACTTCAATCTCTCTGGTCACGCAATCACAGACATGAGGGTCGCTATCTTAAAGCAAAAAAACTTCAAATCCAGACTCCAGCGAGAAACTGCTGAATTGGAATTCATTTGCAAATTGGATACTATTAATTTGGGCTTGAATAGAGACTGGGAGTGGCTAAGTCATTATGCAAGGTAGCCTGTCTCCCCTTGTTTTTTTCCTGCAAACCCCCCCCCCCCAAGACGTTCTGGTTAAACTTGGATTATTGCTGTGCACATTGTAAGATGAGCTGTTGCCAGCAGGAGAATGAGTCTGTGTGTGTGGTTTTTGGAGGGGGGGGGTGTGGGGGGGGGGTGAGAAAACCTGGATTAGTGCTGGAGGTGACCCACCTTGATTATCATGCGCATTATAAAGAGGGGTTTCAAAGGGGGATGGGCTGTTGCCAGCAGGAGAGTGAGTTTGTATGTGTGTGGGGGGGAGGGGGGGGGAAGGGTGAGAAAACCTGGATTTGTGCTGGAAATGGCTCTACTTGATGATCACTTTAGATAAGCTGTTGCCAGCGGGGGAGTGGGGTGGGAGGAAGTTTTGTTTCATGGTCTCTGTGTGTATATAATGTCTTCTGCAGTTTCCACGATATGCTATGCATCCGATGAAGTGAGCTGTAGCTCACGAAAGCTCATGCTCAAATAAACTGGTTAGTCTCTAAGGTGCCACAAGTACTCCTTTTCTTTTTACGAATACAGACTAACACGGCTGTTACTCTGAAACCTCTCATTACAATGTGTATGGTAACACCCATTGTTTCATGTTCTCTACGTATGTAAATCTTCCCACTGTATTTTCCACTGAATGCATCCGATGAAGTGAGCTGTAGCTCACGAAAGCTTATGCTCAAATAAACTGGTTAGTCTCTAAGGTGCCACAAGTACTCCTTTTCTTTTTACGAATACAGACTAACACGGCTGTTACTCTGAAACCTGTTACAACATGATATGACACTAGAATTCATAGATGTGATTGACAGTGAAGGATAGTCTGATTTAAAATAATCCTATGTTCTTTCTGAGACTTTATGAAGGCTTTGTCTCCTTCTCTTTAGAGATTTCAGTTAACTTTTCTGCCTTGTAAAATATGACCCCATATTTCAAATGATTCATGTTTATATCAAGCTTCTGGAGTTATTTTTACAATAATGTTAACAAAAAGAGGGAAGAATAACAAGCTAAAATAGGGAAAGAACAGGTGGTTAAAAAACATTTAGATATGTTAGATGTATTTAAATTGTCAGGGCCTTATGAAAATTGATCCTAAGTTTCTTAAGGAATTAGCTGAAGCAATCTTGGAACCATTCGTGATTATCTTTAAGAACTCATGGGAGATGGGTGAGGTCCCTGAGGATTGTAAAAGGGCAAACATAGAGCCTATCCATATAAAGAGGAAGAAAATGGTCCTGGGGTACTATAGACCAGTCAGCCTAACTTCAATACCTGGAAATCTACTGGAACAAATTATTAAACAGTCAATCTGTAAGGCTCAAGAGGATAATAGGCTTATAAGTAATAGCCAACATGGATTTGTAACAAATCAAGGCAAACCAACCTAATTTCCTTCTTTGACAGATAAAGGCCTAGTGGATAGGGGGAACCTGTAGACATGATACATCTTGATTCTAGTAAGGTTTTTGACACAGTACCAAATGACAATTCTCAAAAGGAAACTAGGGAAATGCGGTCTAGATGAAATTACTATTATGTGGATGGAAAACTGATGGAAAGACCATACTCACAGTGTAATTATCACTTTCATATTCTGACTTGGTGGGGTTGCATATCTAGTGGGGTCCCCCAAGGGTCTGTAATGAGTCTGGTACTATTCAATATTTTCATTAATGGCTTGGATAATGGAGTTGAGAATATGCTTATAAAATCTCTGGGTGACATTAAGCTGGGAGGGGTTACTAGCAGTTGGACAAAATTAGAATTGAAATAATCTTGACAAACTGGAGAATTGTTCTGAAATCAACAAGATGAAATTCAATGAAGACAAGTGAAAAGTACAAGGAAGGCAAAATCAAATGCAAAAGTACAAAATGAGGAATAACTAGTTAGGCAGCAGTAAGGCTGAAACAGATTTTAGGGTTATAGTAGATTACAAATTGAATATGAACAGGAGTACCCGCGGCACCCCAGAGACCAACAAATCCACTAGAGCATCAAATTGAATATGAGTCAACAGTGCGACGCAGTTGCTAAAAAGGCTAATATCATTTTGGGTATATTAAAAGGAGTGTCATATTTAAGACACGGGAAGTAATTGTCCCACTCTATTCATCACTGGTGAGGCCTCAACTGAAGTACTGGATCCAGTTCTGGGTGCCACACTTTAAGCAATATATGGACAAATCTGAGAGTCAGTAAAGTAAGAAAAATCACGAAAATCTAAGAAAACCTGACCTATAAAGACAGGTTAAAAAAAACTGAGCATGTTTAGTCTGCAGAGTAATGCACATTGGAAAACATAATCCTAACAATACACATACAATGATGGAGTCTAAATTAGCTGTTACCCCTCAAGAAAGAGATCTTGGAATCATTGTTGATAGTTCTCTGAAAACATCCACTCAATGTGCAGCAGCAGTCAAAAAAGTGAACAGAATGTTGGGAATCATTAAGAAAGGGATACATAATAAGACAGAAAATATCATATTGCCTCTATATAAATCCATGCTACACCCATATTTGGAATACTGTATACAGATGTGGCTACCCCATCTCAAAAAAGATATATTGGAATTGGAAAAGTTTCAGAAAAGGGCAAAAAAATTATTAGGGGAATGGAACAGCTTCCATATGAGGAGCGATTAATAAGACTGGGACTTTTTAGCTTGGAAAAAAGACAACTAAGGGAGGAATAAGATAGACGTCTATAAAATCATGACTGATGTGGAGAAAGTAAATAAGGAAGTGTTATTTACTCCTTCGCATAACACACAAACTTAGGGTCACCAAATGAAATTTATAGGCAGCAGGTTTAAAACAAACAAGAGGAGGTATTTTTTCACACAATGCACAGTCAACCTGTGGAACTCCTTACCAGAGGATGTGGTGAAGGCCAAGATTATAACAGGTTTCAAAAAAGAACTAAATAAGTTCATGGAGGATAGGTCCATCAATGGCTATTAGCCAGGATGGGCAGGGATGGTGTCCCTAGCCTCTGTTTGCCAGAAGCTGGGAATGGATGACAGGGGATGGATCACTTAATGATTACCTGTTCTGTTCATTTCCTCTGGGGCACCTGGCATTGGCCATGTCAGAAGACAGGATACTGGGCTAGATGGATTTTTGGTCTGGCCCAGTATGGTTGATCTTATGTTCTTAGGAGAAAAGTAGACTGAGGGGCGATCCAGTAAGAATCTTCAAATAAGTTAAGGGCTGTTATAAAGATGATGGTGATCAATTGTTCTCCATGTCCATGAAGGTAGGACAAGAAGTAATGGGCTGAATCTTCAGCAAGGGAGAACTAGGTTAGATAATAGAAAAGGTTAATCATGAATTCATATTACTAACACAAGAACAATGCAACATTCTATAAAATTGAAAGGCAGCAAACATAAAGGGATCTTTACAGTGTGCAATTAACCCGTGAAACTCATTGCCACAAGGTATCAGTAAGACAAAGAGTTTAGTAGGATTCCAAAAAAAAAAAAAAAAAAAAGATTTGAGATTGCTATTGATAATGAGAATATTTACAGTTACAATATATAGGATTCATTTTTGTAAAAAGGATATTAACCATCATGCTTTAGAGCATGAGACCACCACTAACTAATCTGATTCTTCTACAATCAGGTTATTCCATCATTGTCCTATATGGAATTTAATAAAACTTCTTAAACATCTGATACTAGCCATTGTTGGAGACAGGACACTTAACTGGACTGCTGGACTAATCTGATATAGAAATTTCTACATTCCCTAGACTGGAGCTGAGTGTGGGAAGTGTCAAATTTGAGGACATTCAGCTGAGCTAGAGGACTATATAGGCCAGCCTCCAGGCTGATTAATGAGCTCAGCTTGGTTGTGGTAGGATCACCTCATTGGCTGGCATACTTGTTTGGCAGTAGAGAGACAGCAGGACTGCTTTTAAGCTGGTTACTGGCAGCTCAGTGCTTCTGTCTGTAGTTGTGATAGCCCTTGCCCCTGCTTTGCTCATGCCCTGTTCTTCTCCTGCCTTTTCCGGTCTTGCTCTGTCCCTGTTTCTGCCCATTCCTGCTTTGGGCCTGTCTTTCTCCAGCCCTACATTCATTGCCAGCTCATGTCTCCAGTTCTGATGCCTGGCTATGGTTCCTGGCTTCTTGGTCTGGCTCCAACTCCTGGCCCCCTCAGCCCGGTTCTAAACATTGAGCCAGACTGCCAATGCTCATCACTGACAGGGAGGAGAAGGGCTGGGATCAGCCTCAGGAAAAGGCTTCAATGCCCTGGACCTAGGCTGGGCCAGGAGGATTCAACATGGTCCCTTGAAACTCCTCCTTTCCTCACACTGTTGCTGATGTCTAACAGCTACTCTCCATACAACATTAATTCATGCTTAATTATATTTGAAAGGTTATCTCTGAAATTATAGGGCTAGAATTATGGGTGGAGCAGAAATGTAAGGTTAGATTCTGACAAAATTGAAGGCTTTGCTACAAGTTTACAGTGGAAAAAGAAACTATTTTAGAAATGTTTTAAGTATTGGAAAAATGTGGCTGCACTATATTCTGTATCACTCTGCCTTTAAACTCCTGTACTGGACTTCCCAGAAAACCAACAGTAAAAGCCTGAGAAAGAGAGGAAACTCTAACTAATAGAGCTGGAACACTTTTCACAAATATAAACAAATACATGTTGTGAACAATTCATCATTTTGGGGCTTTTTGATGATAACAGTAATGTAGGACAAGTTTTGTTTTAGCTCCTGTCCTTTTTACTCTCTCTCATCCTTGTTTGTCAGTGGGAAAATGTAAAGATGTCTATGATTTTTCCCCTCACTGAAATTACTTTTAATTAAAAAAATGTTGAAAATTTGAAAAAAAAAATCTTTTGGGATTTTTTTTTCGTATTAAGAATACAAAATCTCACTGAAATTTAAAATGAAATAAAGAAAAGTTTGTGTGGGTGGGTGAGAGAGAGACAGATATTTACCTTTTTTGTTCAATCTACTATTATATCAACAAAGGTAGAGAATTCTATTGGTCAGAGCCTGGGAGAAGAGACCGCAGGACTCTGAGTCCAAACTAAAGAGCTCAGACAAAGTTGTGATTATAGTTGCAGGGAAGGATGGGAACATAATCAGGCCCAGAAGACTGGATGATAGAAGAGGTGGAATAAAAAACAAACAAACAAAAAAACACAAAGGGGTTATTGGGAATAGAGTAGAAGGAAAAAAGTTGAAGAAGAAATATAATGTAAAATATAAATACATTTATGGATATTACCATAGGGCCAAATTCTGCTACTGTTAGTCGTGTTTGGTATCACATTACTTTGCAAGTAGCCAAATTCTGCCACCTTTACCTTGGTAATACCTTACTACTCCCACTGTAATCAATGAGATTACTTGTAAGTAAGATGCTGCTTATCTGTGTAAAGGGATCAGAGTAAGCTACTATCAAGGTGAGAATCTGGCCTATTGACCTTAGCCGTGAAAGTAAGGGATTTCACAGTGTGAGTAAGGGGATCAGAATCTGGTTTAGAAATGGGTGTGAATGACATGCTGAAGAAGTGGAAGGAGCAGCTAACAGGAAGGTATTAGAGAAAGCAGGTTGTTCCTGCTTATGTGAGGCACAGATTTATTCTAGTTACTTCAATATACATTGAGCCAATTTCTCCTCTTCATTACACCACTGTAATTCCATTGATTTCAGTCCAAATTATGGGATTTTGCCAGTGTAAGCAGTACAGAATTTGGCCCTTTGATTTAATAGGGAGGTTGCCTAAGTTATCCAGTAAAGTACTGAATAAGAGCTGTAGGATTTTACCCATTTGGCCTTTGTCATTACTACACTGGGGCTAACTTTATTTGGACTTGTCTATTACTAAGGTTAGGTACCTTTCTGTATGAAATCGTAGATAACATTAACAAATTATTCCATTACCTAATTAATAACCTTTAAAATGTAAATGGGGGGGGGGGGGGAGGAGAGAGATAAAGCTAGAATAATTTAAATGGAAGTTGCTCACATAATTATCTCCTTTAAAATTGCTTTTGTGTGTGACCTAAAACAATGTTCCTGATATAAGTATAAATAAAATTTTAAAAAAATTCTTAGGGTCTTATTCATCAATATTTTACTACCACAGGCAAATCTTCATTAGGTCCCATTATTGTTAATGGAATTTGTGCATGTGAACTACTTTAAAAATTACTAGAGCTTGAGAAAACCTGTCTGGCAAGTTCATGAATTAATGGGGAAGAAAGGTGAAGGGGACTGGGGAACTGTGGAAATTAAGGGAATGAAGTAATAATTAACATTAAAAATATGTAAATCAAATGTTTCCCTCTTTATATATTAAAAAAATAAGACTTAATCTAATTAGGAGAAAAGCTACCAATTGATTTACTTTTAGTTTCTTCACACCATTAATAATACATTAATTGATTTCATGACTAATATTTTAGCTGGAAATCTCCCAATTGGAATTGTCCAGGCTAATTTATAGTTGATGTTGAGCATTTTATTCTGATAACTTTTTTATCTTGTAGTCTCTCTTCCTGAACTAACACTATGCATCTCTCTTTGCCATATCAGAGGCAATGAAGCTGGGCTTGCACTCCTTAGGTTAAGCTCTGATGGACACCAACAGGTGTTTTGGTTGATTCCCATTGGATTGTGGGAATGTCTGAAGCATCATGAACATACACTATAAGGCAGGGTTCCATGTTCACCAACTAAAAAATATTTCATAACCAGTCTGAATTTGCTGTACTGTGCACCCAAAATTTCAGGTAACATCAATGGGAGTTTTAGGTTTGCAAGAATAGCAGAATAGAGCCCATAAAGTTATACTTCCCTCATATGCCCAGTTGCTGTTAAGATAGTGTGCAGACTCAGTGTCATGTTAGGATCATCACCTGACACTGGATAATCAAATAGCAGCATTCACTAAACAGACAGATCATTCACTTTATAAAGAAACTCCCCAGTTCTACAGAGATATACATTGCATGACAGCGGGGAGAGTCAGTGGTTAATATTGGTTGGTTAATACTAAATAATATTCCTTGGCAGTACTGTAGTTATAAATGCATTCTGAGTAAAGGTTGGCTGGACAGACTAAATACTTTATGAAAATTATGTTGTACTATATGGGGTCTGGCACACCTACCCCAATTTTGAACTAAATTGTGGGAAAGTGGATAGAAGTTTATAAAATGATCCAGTCACTTATAACAACAAATATTGATGGGAGAGGTGAAAAAGGGAAGGCAGACAGACTGAATTAGTCAAAAGGAAAAGGTCTACTGATATAACTCAAGGGCTGAGTTAAGACTAAGTCTGGTAAATTAGAGAAATGTAGGAAAGGAAACCAATGAACCAAAATTTGTGAGTTAGAAATTAAGCCTAATTGATGGACAGAAAAAGGAAGAGATGGGCGATTTTGCCCATCACTTCCTTTTTGGAAGTCATTGGAAGTGGGAGGGAATAATGACTGCTAGCTGGGAGATGGGTGGAAAGGAGGAAGCGATATTCACCAGAATGGCTTCCACCCCCACCATCTCTAGGTTTCCTGAGATCCACCATGACATTGTTGGGCTTTTGTTCTCCTGATCCTGAGAGATGTCCTGATCAGATAAGGCCAGTAAGAGGAACCCAGATGACATCAACACCTCCACCAGCTCTGGCTAAATTCCAAACCTGGGATGTGAAAGTTTGGTTCCTGATGTCACCCTTTCCCTCATGTGTTCTTTTCCTACCCGACCTAATTTCTTCCCTTTTCTATCCCCCTCCTTTTGCATTATGTCTAAATAGGAATCTTGTTTTGCCAGCCAGGACTGTATATTTTGCAACACTGCTGTAAGCCTGAGACCAAAGAGGCTTCTAAAAGGAATGCACCAAGCAGCCTGATACTGGTACATGTTTGGCAGCTCTCGGAGTGACTGATAAAGTTACAGATTGTGTCTATGTTTCTCAAGCAATGAGGTTAGAAATGAAAGTCAGCACCTGAGACAGAAGCTACATTTGCTATATATGCTGTTCTTTTCTCTCCCCTTTTGTGTGTATTTGTCTTGTTTTGTCTTCTGGGAAACAGGATTGGACTTTAATTACAATAGCAACAACAGCTCCAGCCTATCTCAGGTAACAACTTCTCTTTTCCCCAAAAAAGACAGTTGTTAGCATCTTTAATATAATCTTAGAGACTGTCAGACAGATGATCCTTCTAAAAATTCTCTGCATCTAATGGGAAAGAGAATTAGAGATACTGTTAAAATGAAAGCCTTACTCAATACTTTACATTTGAAATGGTTTAGCTGTTTTTGGTTTGTTTGTTTTTCTCTTCTTTTTTCTTCTTTTTCTTTTCCCCTTCTTTTTTTCTGTGTCATAAATAAAAGGTTTAAACAATTTTTAATGGTGTGGGACTAAGCAGGTCAATGTTTCTGTATTTGAAATCCAGACCCTTATTTATTGTTTAGTATTGTACAGTGATAGGGTCATGTTAACACTTTTTGATCTCTGGACCCATGTACGTATTAAGTAGGTATGAGTTAGATATAGTACAAAGGAACCTTGGAGGATTAGTGCAACTGAGATTTGTGACAAAACCAGTTCTATATTTCTCAGATCTTATTTACAATTTAGAGGAGAAGAAAGTGAGGATTTATTTCCTGAATCTTAGGTAACCAGCTAGATCTCTTTTGCATGAAAATATATCCTGCAGTATAATAGTTCTCACATGTAGTTACAGAATCGCTTTGTAATATGCCACCAAAGATGTACTTATAATCCTACAGACGATGTTCCTCCAAAGAAACACTGTTTTGAGTGATGCTACAGCAGGTGCCAATACCTTAAGTGATTTTGGCAGCCTTTCTTATAATATGATACAAAATTGACTAACCTGCTTGGGCAAACTGGAAAAGTGTGAGCTGGCAGTCAGTGACATTCAGCAAGTTAAAAGAACACCAAAGTGTGTGTTATAAACTTGTTACCCTTGTATATCTGAAAGACTGAAATGGAGAAATTAGACAGCATAATAAATCCTGATTATAATTACCCCATAATTTCTAGCATGAGAGAATACATTTCTACAGTACAAGCTTCATGTTTTCAAAATATTTTGAACTTAAAGGGTTAAATACCTGAAATAAATCCTTTCCCAGACAGATCATCTGAAATTTTCAGATATCCTCCCCTGCTCACTGGATAGCAGGAGAGACAGCAGGAGGTCCTAGCAGCCTTCCAGACTGACACAGGAAAAGTATCCTGGGGCAGGAGGCTGGTATAGATGGAGGGGGCCCATTGTCGAAAGGAGGTTCTGAACGCCATTTCTGTTTTAAAAAGGAACCAATAGTGGCAGTTGAGGATAGTGTATATGTAAATACAAAACCCAAAAACAGACAGTAAGATGGAGGTCCCCTTTCCCAGAGGCAATGGGACAGTAAGGAGCCCAGGAGATTACAGTTTGACAGACATATTTTGAAATTATATTCTACAACATAAATAATCAATTATTCAGAATTATCTAGTTGTGCATGTTATTAGCCTCCATAACCCCCTTGATCTTATTTCAGTTACCGTCCTTCTCCCTCAATTCATGCTCTTCTGATCAGCGATCATGTCTTCCTGTGTGCTTGTAGAGCACCCAGCACAACATGCAACTGATCACAACTGGGACCTTTGGGCACTAATGACTTAATCCTATGCCCATTGAAGTCAATGGCAAATCTCCCATTAACTTTAATGGCAAAAGATTAGGAGCTAAGGCAATATGATTAATTAAATATAATTATTAATAATTCAGTGGGCTAACTCCTGATTCACACCTCTGTAAGCATGATCTAAATCAGGGTAAATATATGCCCTTATATCTCCTACCCATTATTCCTGAATGTCTTATTATTATGGTAAAAATTAAATTAGTGGGGACTCAGTTCATACAGTTATATGTTATCCAAAAATATATATTGATTCCACCAAAATTCCATTGTGGCATAGCAATTTATAGAGGAGCATTATGTTCCTGATTATAAAAATTCCTTATGTGTGAGTCCTTGCTTAGAGTTTATACCTAAGGTACTCACTTGTTTCCTTTTTAAATCTACATACTGTAATAAAGCAATGTAAGTAAAATAGCAGCAGTTTTATCAAACTATTGATCCTAGAGAATATTGTAATCAAGAGAATTCATGTATATTGAATAGTTTAACTCTTTCAAACTGTAATCAGATCTGATTAGCATTTGATAAATTCAAACACATATTCTCTTCCAAACTTGCATTTCCATACTTGTTAAGGAAGGGTGAATCATGTTGATTTGCATTTTTGTTGTAAAGTCATTAAGCAAACTTAATTTTCAGACATTTATCTTTTCAGTATAATGCATGTGTTAGCTGTCTAACTTTATCTGACTTGACAAATATTTACATGCAGTTTTGTTGTCCTCTTACTGACTGGAGCAGGATTATCCAAAAAACAATCAACACACAATTAAAACACCAGGGTCTCAAGCATATTCTACAGAATAGTACTTGTCAGAAGATCCTGAACAAAATTTCCAAAGAATTTGTCTTAATTCCAAATTTGTGCATTTATTCTAAGTACATTCCAAGATTCTCTGTTAACTAGTGTTCCCGAGGATTAGCTGCTAGGACCACAGGGCTTTAGCCAAATATTGATTTTTCATCAGATAATCCTATTCACTGTTAGCAAGAGGGTCAATGTAGCTACAAGTAAACAAATGACTAGGAAGTCTATTTTCTATATGAGTCCTGTATATTGTAGGAGCAAGACCACAAAAGTAAAAAACATATTATAAAGACTAACACTTAAGCTGAAAAATTAGTTAATAAATTCAAATTAATTGAGATAGCATTTCTGTAGTAAGATCTGCCAACACATAACTTTTGAAAAGCCAGAACTTCATATCAAAGAAGCCACTCCCATGTGCCTTGCAGATCTCTGCAAAATATCCCCATATTTGAGGACAGAGTCTTCTCAGTGTATGTGCAACGTCCCTCTGGTGGCATGTGACCAAGATTCATTACCAAATTTGGTTCGCTGGTTGGGTCATTAGCTTCCCCGGCCTAGGCCGGGTACTGATGGGGAGTGTGACGTGAATGCCAATCCATTCCCTCCGAGAACAGTGTGAAATGTTGACAAAATCCAGGAGTGACAACTGTAAGTATCTGAATGGTAAGAGATAATAGAGCTCTCACAGTTCAGGACAACTTCACCTGTATTTGTGATCCAGAATGGGCACCCACTCTCAGGCTTCTAGTTCCCCAGCCGCTGCCTTTCATGGCTAGAGACCGGCATCTCACTCCCTTCTTATTGTGGTGTTTCAAGGCTGCACAATTCCCTGCCTTCACTGCACATTTCCCAGAAGAGACAGGCTACTAAAGTACATCTGCTTGCTGTCTTTTTACAGGTGTAATTGCTACAGTTATAAATTTCTCACCCAGCCCTTCTTATGTAAGCTATTTTATTCTTAGGTAAAAGCACTGCATAGAAAACATTAAAAACAATACAAGAATCTGTGTGCATATTATTAAGCTTACCTGAATTCACTCAAATCATATCATGTGCTCTGGCAGGAGCAGTCCTTCAACACCCCATTCATGGGGTTCCCTTGTGGTCAAAAATTCATCACCGCTTCAGCTCAGAACAAGCACATAGTCTTACGGGGTCTCAGCAGGCCAAGTCCTTCCAACCCTACCCATAAGGATGGTATCCTTCATGGACCAGAGGTCCTGTCCATTTGTTGGATATGAAAGAAGGCCCTGAGCCAGTTTAAAATCAGTTAATTTATCCAAAAATCTTTTCTTTGTCTGTTGGTCCTGGAGAATCCAGAATGAACTGGTGTGTGCATATCTCTACAGGGTAGTGGCTTCAAAGGGCTCATAATGGAGGAAGTACATTAGCATCTCCTCCTACTACAGAAGGTACATACAATGCCACAATAACACATACCCAATTGCATTTTTAATACAATGTACAAAAGCATTAATCCTAGCTCAGTAAAATTGAATATAATTCAATGAAGTTTGTCTTATTTCCATAAGGTTTGTTCAGAATATTACAGGATATTATCAGTCTGTCACAAGAGCTTCCTCATTAATTAATTAATTTGTTTTATTTTGTTTTTCATGTATTAATGTGTTCATGATCAAAAATGTAAAAATGCAGAGTAGTTTGTGGGGAGATTTTTTAGATGACACTCATTCATAGATTTCCCTAATCAAGGATTTTACATTCAGCTAGAAGTCTGACATATTTTCACATTTTGCCACAAAACATTCAAAGTAGAGACAATATAAGAGTATTTCTCGTTTTAGTAAAAGATACTATAGAAGACCTAATGAAGTCACAAACTACATTTTCACTGTGTGTTTAACCATAAATTATAAACAAAACAGAATAAATTATGCAACTGGTGGATTGATGGGGACCCCCAAATCACACACACATGCAATATACTGGTGAGTGTGTGTCACCAGTTCCTTCTCTGCCAAACCACAGAATATATGAATCTGCTAGATCCCCAGTTAGACAGCACTGGCCCTTTAGCTCAACCTGTATCACCTCATGCTTTTAGCACTGCGGATCCCTGGTGTGAGAGACAAAATGGTGGACAAAATTTGTACTATAAACTTGCAAATCGTTCCAGACTCAATACTTTCCCTAAAAGGAAGATAAGAAATGCTGTGAATTAGATCCAACTTGACTTTAGTATGAGTTTTACCTGAACAATTTAAGCACATGCTTAAATGCCGTGCTGAATGTAGGTGTAACAGGGTGGTCTTCCCTTTCAGGTCTGGGAGGGCTCAAGAAAAGGAAAGGGAGCAGCCAGCCCAGGTCTGGAGAGAAACCTAGCAGGCAAGTGATAGGATCAACCACCCCATCTAGACAGCATCTAGTGACTTGGTCTGAGTCCCAACTAGGGCATATCAATGAGGCTCCCAGCATCATAAGAATCTGGGATTAGACTCTCCTGTGGCTGCAGTAGAAGCCTGAGAGTGGGCAAGCAGGGTTTGTGGACACCTTTAATTGGGGGAGGACAAGCCTCTTTAGTTTTCAGAGAGCTCCACAATCTCACTCAAGAACAGGACTGTTGCTTTTTGTTATCAAGTCACACTTCCTTTTGTTGTGTGGTGAACAATCCAAAGTGGATAGGACTGATTGTGTGAGGCTGGTGATCAGATCCACCATCCTTCAGTAAGACATATTGTTCATGCCCTCAACTGCCTGTATAATGAACTGCTATCATGACCCTTCTTTAGTCAGTACTAACTACAGACGGGGTGTTGTTGCTACCAACCACCTTCTTTTCTAAGTGCAGGGCTGAGAGGCTCCCAAAACCCTGGTGTGTGGTTGCTCAGGAAACTTCAGGACACCTCCTGTGTGCTAGGTTTAATATGGCATCTCTGCCCCTGCACTTAACAGAGCCAATGGCTGCCAGTGGAAGCAGGCAGTCAGCTGCTTTTGCTGTACAGAGGAGGCAGACCACATCCTGTTCTGTCCCAAGAAGATATTGTATGATTCAGGGAGAAGCATATCATGTTTCCCCCTCCTCTGTAGTGCAGCTTGATGGGTTGAATCAGCTGGCATAATTCTTGTGATCATATCTCTCTTTGGTGGTTGGCCTTAGAACTCGGATGGCCTGCTATTTACTCCTAGATTACATACGCCTTGGGCCAGAAACAACAACAATAAGAAAATAACTCTATATAGCAGGGGTCAGCAACCATTGGCACGCGGTCCATCAGGGTAATACGCTGACAGGCTGCAAGACTTATATTGACCATCCACAGGCATGGCCCCCCACAGCTCCCAGTGGCTGCGGTCTGCTGTTCCTAGGCATTGGGAGCTATGGGAAGTGGCAGGCCTCAGGGACGTGCTGGCTGCCGCTTTCTGCAGCTCCTATTGGCTGGGAACGGTGAACCGCGGCCACTGGAAGCTGCAGGGCGCCGTGTCAGAGACCATCAACATAAACAAAATGTCTCGCGGCCCTCCAGAAGATTATCCTGATGGGCTGCAGGCCGAAGATTGCCGACCCCTGCTATATAGCCTAGTGGTTAAGGCACTCTCTCGTAATGTTGGAGACCCAAGTTCAACTGCCTGAACCAGTGACTCTAATCACTTGTGCAAAGTGGAATGAGACATCACATCTGCATATTCTATAGCGTAATGGTTAGGACACTCTCTTGAGAAGTAGGATTTGTGGTTCCAAAGTAGGCAGAGTGGGGGAATTGAACCTGCCCCTTGTCCTTGGTGAGTGGGCTAACCACTGGGCTGTAGTAGGGATCCCTACTCTTCTGGCTGTGCTTTGTGTTGGGCCTGATCTGTTAGGTAGCCTCAGATCATGCCTGCTGTCTGGGAAAGTGGGAAAACACCTGGATAAAGTATCTCACTAAGGTTTCAACATGAACTGGGGGTCAGGACTGAGGCAGCTGTGCACATGTCCAGCAGAAATTTTTATGCACCTAAAGAACTTTATTGGCGGAAACTTAGGGGCATAGGGACTTCAGGGTTAGACAGCAACCGGCTACATCTAAATTTTGTACTTTGGTGCCTAAAGTAGAAGTTAAGTCCATAAATCCCTTTGTGGATCTAGTCCTTAATCTCTGTAAAATTTTAATTCTGTAAAATGAGGATAATAGTATGTTCCTCCCTCATAGTGGTTTTGTGAGACTGTTTTGATAATAAAATGTTGGAGTGTGAGGTATAATGGTAATGGGGTCCAAGAACGCATAATAATGTTAAAATATGTCAAATTTGTTTGAAAACTCACTATTAACATAACTACATACTATCTCTGAGATGTTATGAACTCTGACAGAGATATTTTACTCTAACTCTGAATAGAAGCACTGGGCATCAGGGAGTCCATAAACCAAAATAACAAAGACTGAATAGTATTTATCACAGTGTTCTGAGCTCAGTGTCAGAGCTAATATTCCAGTTCCAGAATACTGAAGTTTGTCTTCTCTTTCTCCCTTTAATAGCCTCATTCTGGCCAACCTATTGCTTCCACAATGAGTCCCTGGATCCTATTCCTCCACATCTTCCGTACCTGGCTTTTGTCAAGCATAGCTCAATAGGTTTGACAACTTCTCTGCTCAGTCTCAGGATGCATCCACTTCATTAGAACTTCAACTCTACACACTGCCATTCTTTGGCAATCCAGCGTGTGATATTGTTAGGCTTTTTCAAGTTTATGGGGTTTTATTATTGTTTTTTTTTTTTTTTTTTTAGGAAAAGCAGGTTTAAAAAAAATCTCCTGTTTTCCAACTGTATTCTTTTCATGTGGCTAGTAATTGCAGTCCCTTGTTGTACAGATGTCTTTGATCTGTATATTTCCTGGTTCCCTACCTAAAGCTGACACTTTTCTATGCTGCCTACTTTACAGAGAAAATTAGCATACCTTGCACTTTTCTGATGGCAAGTAAAAAAAAATGGCAATAATCTCTCCATTATTTCAATGAAAGAAACATCATGATACCCCACCACAGATCCATTTAACCTGACAGCATTCCTGTGAGACATTTACATATGATTTTATTTTGAAGTGACCTCACTTGAACATGGCAGCATTATTATCTCAGTAAGTATGAAAATATGGATAAAGATTTAGATCATTTTCATTCACTGTAATTTAGAGTAATGTTTGCTGCTCACATTCCAACTCTCTTTTAATTATTCCACTTTCTCCAACCTATTTCTTAAGAGTTACATACTTGAATAAGCATCTTGTTTAATTGGTCGGCAGAAAGATCTCTTCAGAAGAATAAGAACCATTTCCAAGGGACTACTGCTGGACCCTGAATTGTAACTGGCATTGACAGTCACTGTAACAAAGCTTGGCCAATTCAGCTAAACAGCATGCAAGAAAAGTTACTCAGATTTTGAAAAAAGAAAAGGAGTACTTGTGGCACCTTAGAGACTAACACATTTATTTGAGCCTAAGCTTTCATGAGTTACAGCTCACTTCATCGGATGCATTCAGATTTCGAAGTGTTTGGTTTGACGAAATCGGTGATCTTGTTTGTTCGCTTTGCCGTGAATATTCAGATGAGTGCAAATTTGTTCACCTAGAATTTGGTAAGTGTTGGTTCCTCATTCAAATGTCCATAATACAAGGTGAACAAGAGATTTTTATGCACAGATATGGGCACTTGCAAATCACTCCTTCTTACTGAAGGGCTCTCTCCTAATGTATACAGTTTTGTCCATCCAGACAGGAACAGAAACAATCCCATGTGATTCAGATGAGCAGTCACATGCCACACATAACAAATGAGTGGTCAAAGTCATAACAGAAGTACATAGTCTGTGAACAACCCATAGGCTGAGCTATGTTAGCATAATCGGTTTGTAATTTTGTACAAATAATAAATAAATGCATTAAGTGATTATGTTCCAGGATAATGCTCAAACACACACAAAAAATGAGTTTGTTTGCTCAGTGCTAATTGTAGCCACCATATGTAACAGAGGGTCAAATTCTGAAAGCTAACAGCTGGACCTGGGTGGGGATGTTATGGGGCACAATCCTTCCCTGAGTTTCCTGGTGCACATGGGAACTGTGCAAGATCCACCATTCTTTACAATGGTGCAATTTACACCTTATGATGCTTCTTCACTCCTCTAAACCTCCCATTCCTTATAGGGCTGTCATGTCCCTGGGGAACAGAAACAGCTTTTGAGATTGGACATTCACAGTGTATGAAGGAAATGGAGGCTCCTTGTACATTGGCTCCTCCCACAGCTGGCCAGCAGTCATTCAAAACCTGGCTTGGAGAGAGTTATTTAAATGACGTTATATATCAAATTCAGGGAAGCTTTATAACCATTTTGCCACATAGCCGATGAGTGTTGAAAGTAAAGCTGGTATAAATATGTTAGACTTTTTTTTTTCAACTTGAAATACATTCAGCTAAATGAAATGAGCCACATTCTCAAGATGATGTAAATCATCATAGTTCTAGTGTACTTCAATGATGCAATGCTGATTTACCCCAGTCCCCAGGTGAGATTCTGGACAACTATTCATAAATCTGTATTAGCATCTTTGATTTAAAAAAAACAACAACCCTGAAATCTCTCATCATCACCCAAAGCACCTAACTGACACCTGGGAACCAAGATTTTCAAAAATGGAGTCTGAAGTTCAGCTCCCCATTTAGGCATGGACTTTCAAAGTGGTTTAACGGAGTTAAGCACACAACTCCCACTTTGATGCTGAACTTTCTTGGTTTTCAAAGGGAGTTGGGTGGCAAACTCATTTAGGTCCCTTTGGAAACCCAGGCTTAGGCCCTAGAATAAGTGGGTAGACATTCAAAAGTGTTCAGCACTGAGAAAATCTGAGGATGTGCATCATATACTTTAAAGGAACAGATTAAAGTCTCTGGTGTGTAATGTTCATTGATACAATAACTCCTACCTTAACGTTGTAGTTATGTTCCTGAAAAATGCTACGTTAAGCGAAACAGTGTTAAGCGAATCCAATTTCCCCATAAGAATTAATGTAAATAGGGGGGGTTAGGTTCCAGAGAAATGTTTTTGACTATATATCCACACACACACAGTATAAGTTTTAAACAAACAATTTAATACTGTACACAGTAGTGATGATTGTGAAGCTTGGTTGAGGTGGTGGAGTCAGACGGTGGAAGAGGGTGGGATATTTCCAAGGGAAAGCCTTACTGCTAAATGATGATTGCGCACTTGGCTGAGCCCTCAAGGGTTAACATATTGTTGTTAATGTAGCCTCACACTCTACAAGGCAGCAGGAATGGAGGGAGGAGACACAGCATGGCAGAGAGAGACACAGACACGCACCATGAGTGTGAGAGAGAGACAGAGAGACACACTGTGTGTATGTGAGAGAGAGAGAGAGACTGTGAGTGAGAGAGACGCGCATTGCCCCTTTAAGTTCGCGGATCCCACTCTAAGTACACTGCCTTTTTAAGTAGATCAGCAAGTTGAGATAGCTACTGCTGCCAGCAAGCTTCCTCTCTCCTGAGCCCTGTCTTCCCCCCCTCCCCCACTCCTTGCTCTGCGGAGGTGGAGTAAAGGAGCAGGGGAGAGATGTGTGGGGAGGGGGACACCCTGACATTAGCACCCCTCTCGCCCACCCCACATAGCAAGCAGGAGGCTCCAGAGAGCAGCTCCAAGGCAGAGGGCAGGAGCAACACCTGGCAGTGGGGGGAGGGACAGCTGAACTGACCGGCAATTGATAGCCTGCTGGATGGCTGCTGCAAAGGGAACTTAGGGGGGCTGCCGGTCCACCCTGGTTCCAAGCCCCACCAGCTAGCTCGAACAGGCTGCTCTTCCTGCAAGCAGTGGACAAAGCAGACGGCTGCCAAACAATGTTATAAAGGATCATTACCCAACTTTAAACAAGCATGTTCTCTAATTGATCAGCAACTAACAATGAAGCAATGTTAACCAGGATGACGTTAAGTGAGAAGTTACTGTACATATATCAAAAAATAAATGAGATCCCAACATAGAGCTGGTTAGAATATGTCCCCACAGTATGTAAAATGGCACACTTTCTCAGTCCCAGACAATAAATAAGTGCAACATGAAGAGGAACAATGTTCCTGTGTTTAGGGCACTAATTTGCAAATTAGAGGACCTGGGTTTAATTCTCTGTACTGACACAGACGTCCTATGTAAATGTGGGCAAATGACAATGATAATAATACATCCTTACCTGGAGTCATAAGGATAACTATATTAAAGGTTGTTAGGTTCTTGGATATTACAATAACGGGAGTCATATATTGTTTGGCTTGTAAGCCCTTTGGGGCAAGGAATATGGGGTCCTGATCCATTACTGGAGGTCCTATGTGCTACTGCAATACAACTATTACTCAGTACTGACGATGGTGATGGGCGATCACTCCTTACTGAGTACTAAAGATAGAACAATGTGAGAAAAGCAATAACCAAATGCTTCTTGCTATGCTATCTATCTGTATAAGTGATCATTATTGTCAGTGTTTGTTTCCCCATGAAAGTGTTCATGGGAAATACAGGGGCTTTGCATTTGTTTATTATTTCTTATGCATGAGTCCTTGTTACAGATATATTGAATCACTTTTTATTTCTTATTCACCCATGCAGTAAAAATTGTTCTCTCTTCAGCCTCTGCCCCTTTTCTGTCCTCTGAGAAAAGCAATGTTTAGTAAAGTATTCTGAGCTGCTATGGGTCATTTGCATACAATAGCTACCTTTAGGTTGCCAGAACAAACATAATTTTCCCAGGTAAGATGTAGGCTATTTGGGCTAACAAGCAACTTATAAATAAAGAACACTGAGCCTAATTCTGGGGATTTTACATGATAACAGTCTCTTTTTGTAAGCCTCTTTTTCTAGGTTTTCTTGAATCCTGTAACATATGTATTTTTAATCATGACTTATTGTAGAACACGCTCTTTATTTTTTTCTGTCATTTTTGTAAGACAAAACTGAGGTTTGTTTTCCCCATTGTTTGTAATTAACAGAGTAAATGCATAAAAATGAGAATGGACCAAATGATTCCTGGAAAAATATTTTTTTATTTGCAATTTGCTGTGAAGTTAAATGATTTTAACACGTTACTAATTATACATGCTGTTAGAGGCACAAAGTGTAGACTTCAAAGAAACAAGTGTTTTAATTTACCTGTTCTCTACATATTCATATTTCACAAAAGCTCATTTTATCGGCAAAATGAGCATTTTTATTTTAAATTTATCTGAATTAAAGATTTTTCCCCTTAATGTCCTGAACTTTTTGTGTGCAACCATTGAGTTGTTACCAAGCTGTGGAAAAGAGCTTAAATGTGTATATTTAGAAAGTAAATTTCCTTTTCTCTCAATGTGTCTGACCACCATGAATCACAGAAAAATATTAATAGCCAACTGTACTTGAAATTTCACGTTTGTGAAATGTTGAGTGGAAATGGAATAGAAGACACCTGTAATATTTTTCATTTGTTCATTTATTTATAGAATTTTCTGTGACACTCATCACCACCATAGTAGCTGAACACTTGACACACATAATGAATTTGTTCTCACAACGGTTCTTTGAGGTGGGGAAATATTTCTATCCCCATTTTATTATTTTGAGACACAGATGTTAACTAATTTGTCCAAGGATACATACAAATTTATAGAAGTGCTGTGAAGAGAACCCAAAATCCTGAGTCCCAGTCTAGTGCCTTCATTGGAAAACCATCCTTTCTGGTTCTGCAAATGCCAATTCAGGCGAGTAGTCCTTCTATAGTCAAGTAATCCCACTGAAGTCTATGGTACTACCTATGTAAGTAAAGATAATAGACAAGAGTCTTCAGGAGTTGACTCTTGTTGGTTTTCATATCATATATGGGACTGAGAGGTTAAATTCAGGTCTAAGATAAATGAGCATTGCTCTAATGAAATAACTGATGTTGTTCCCCCCAACATTAGTAATGAATTTGGCCTTCTTTCCCCCTCTCTAAGTGGCTCAGATAGAAGACTCAGACAAGATCTATGCTTAAAACTTAAGTTGACATAGCTCAGAGGTATAAAAAATCCACTGCTAGATGCAGCTAGGTTATGGAAGAATGTTTCCATCACTCAGGGAGGTGGAGTTTCTATAGCAATAGAGAACCCCCCTTCTGTCACTGTAAGCTGCAAATATACTTCAGGGTTATGCTAGCATAGCTACAGGTCTGTAAGTATTCCACTATAGTCCCTGTAGTGTAGACATGGCCTCAGAACATAGCCACTGCCCCCTGCAAAAGTATGGAAAACTGTTTCTTGCTGCATCATCTAAACACATGAGGTTAGCTCAGCTAATCAAATAAACAGGAAATTGCCATGTGTCTTCATGGGATTTCCAGAATGTGCCCAACCATTGTTCATAACTCAAATCCCCTGCAAAGAACATTGTGGAAATGTTTGCAAATGACCAGTGCTCCACAAACTGGAAAATTTGAACTCTGATTTCTTTTTTATCAAGGGAGGGTCATGGACTGAGCCAGAGTCCACAGTCAGGAGTTGAGAGAAAGCTGGGTCAGAATACCTGGGAGGTCAGGACACCAGAAAGTCAACCCAGGGGAGCTGGAGTGGGAGGCACAAGGTACATATTCCAAGCAGTGTGGATACCAGATGTTCAGACATCTGCCTCTTTCTGGCTTAAGGGGACATCTTCCTGTTTCTGGCTGCTCTGGGACTCCACCAATGGGACATCGGGGTCGTACCCTCAAATTAGAGCAGGGCTTCATGGGTCCTGAGTCAGGACTTGTCAGCAAGCTGCCAAGTGGAGGACTTAAACATGGCTGTTCCTGCAGACCCAGGTTTGAAGCCCATGGGTCATGACAAATTTCAGAATTTTAGTTGCCTACTGATACACTGGCCTGCCAATTCATACAGTCTGGTCTTAAAGATGGAGGCAGTACATAACTCTAGCGCAGCTGCTCCAAAACACAAGCCTGTGCTATTTACAGAGATAAATACTACAACTAATACATCTTTCTTGCAGACTGGTCACTTCAAGGTAACATAATCTATCTCACACACGCACTTGATCACATCAGACACTGCATCCATAATAAGGCAGTGATGATAAACACCACACCAGCTGATACATGGTATAGCCTTTTGTCCCCATTAGAAAAATCTGAATAAAGTGAAATTAATAAGAAAAGGCAAGAGCTAGTTAAATGGTTTTATCCTTTCCAAATGCAGACAAAAGATCTAATTATATTTTTATTTACAAGTAGTACTTTCAAAAGAGGTGCCATCATATATTTAGCATGCTTACTAATTGTCAGTTGGTGGTACTGCCATTTAATCTTAATACAACTGTTTTATATGCCAATTAAATACCTTATTATTTCCTTTTAGTGTAGTAAGGAAAACATTTACAGAATATATCAGAAATGATGGAGTAGTCTATATTTCTGGTTTAATTGAACTTACATAGCTGTAGATAGATAATTAGCTAGCAACCAGGACCTATATATAACTCCTGCACTTCACAGAGTGTAATCAGTATATAGTATAGTATAGCTGAGATATTAACTGTAGCTATTGATGCATAAGTGCTTTAATTTCAAACACTTCTTTCATTCACTTCTAACTGTCCAAAAATGTCACTTATTGGGCTGAAACTTTAACAGATTAGTCTTAGGGTCTGATGTTCTGCAAAATGTGTTCCAGATAGCCCTGGTTGGTTGGTTGTGAATATGCAAGTAGGAAAATATACACTTGAATAGATTTTTAAAAAAAAATGTGCTACCTTTTCTTGTTGTTGTTTTGGCTGTTTTTATCAGATCCTGGGCCAAAATATCTGGGAACATATAACTAAAAATTGGCAGGGAAAAAGGCCTTCTTAACAGGATATATTTTGACGTGCATCATGAAAATTGATTTTGATTTGGATGAGTTATAAGACTTGAAATTTTTTTTTTGTGCATTGATATTAGAAGACAGTGGTATGGTGTTTCAGTAACTGTGCTTTAAGATATGTTGAATAACATATGCACAGGGAATGAGCCAGAGCACCACATGCACCTTGTCTCACTGTCTCAGTAGTATCTTGCAAATGTGGGTCAGACCATGAATGCTATACAAACCATCAGTCCAATCACAAATCCATGCATGTATCAATGCACACCTTCTATGTTTAAAAAGTAAAACTGCAGGCTCTATCATTCTCATAAAAGAGGCTGCTGCCTCTGGGCTTTGTAAGATGGACAAGATTGGGTATTCTAAGTTTCTTCCTAAAATTTTACATAGTCTGTTTCCTTGCAGACTGTTCTGAA
Organism: Chelonia mydas; assembly: GCF_015237465.2. Taxonomy (NCBI): domain Eukaryota; kingdom Metazoa; phylum Chordata; order Testudines; family Cheloniidae; genus Chelonia; species Chelonia mydas. The sequence goes on from NC_057849.1 coordinate 70,575,550, forward strand.
GGTCAAAAACTTGTACTATTTTGAACCAGAGCTGAGGACACCTTCTGAAGAATGCTCAACCACTGGTCTCCTTTCTTTTACTAGTCACAGATTCCAAGGCCAAAAGGGACCATTATGATCATTTAATGAAAGTCTGACTTTCTGTATAATTCAGGCCATAATGATTCCTAGAGCATAGCTTTTAGAAATAAATAAAGTCTTAATTTTAAAAAGCTCTCATTGTTGGAGAATCTACCATGACCCTTGATAAGTTGTTCCAATATTTAATAACTCTCACTGCAAAAAAATTATGCCTTATTTGCAGTCTGGTTTTGCTTAAATTGCCATTTTTTTAGTTCCTCTTTATCTGTCAAAACAAGGAATTCTCCTATGTTGAATGCAACACTTCTTGAGTTAGGAAGATATTTTAGTACCGGCTTTGAGTTCTGTATTATCCCAGGGGAGGACAGCTGCCCAAGAGGTTCATAGAATGAAATTTGGTTTTGGATGTAGCTGGGACTTGATCTATTTAACTGCTTTGAAAATTAGGACCAAGGCCTTAAACTGGCATTGGAAGCTGACTGGGAGACAGTGAAGGGACTTAAGCACAGACCTGGTATGCTTACAGCAGCCTGAATCACGGGGAAGGTGGGCAGCTGCATTTTGTACTGGAAGTAGCCTGAGCATCTTCACATTCTTCTTCAGATACAATGAGCTACTGTAATCCAGCCCTAAGTATGACAAATATATGGATTAGAGTATCCAGGTCCTTGCACAGGAAAAAATGAAAAAAGTTTTCTACTAAGCCAGAGGTGAAAGAAGGCATTTTTGGAAACAGATGCTACCTGGTCATCCAAGTTTGGTGAGAGGTCATACAGTGTTACTGCAAGAAGAGACTGCAAGAAGGGATCCCAGAATAACCCTTGTATTGCTTACTTCCAGGTTCCCCAGATGTTAACCTATTATTCTGCTCCTGCAAAGTTAAAGAAGAGGGCCTGCCCTAGTAGAATTACCAGGAATTACCAATGATTTCTCTATGTGACTCAGGAAATTTCCCAGAACAGAGGACATGGATACAGCCCTCCACTGAAGGGATTGATACCAACGCAGTACACTTCCAAAACACTAACCCAGAAACCTATCCTTGCAACAAAGCCTGTTGCCAACTGTGTCTACATATCTATTCAGGGGACACCATCATAGGGCCTAATCACATCAGCCACACTATCAGAGGCTCGTTCACTTGAACATCTACCAATATATGCCATCATATGCCAGCAATGCCCCTCTTCCATGTGCATTGGCTAAACCAGACAGTCTCTACATAAAGGAATAAATGGACACAAATCAGAGATAACATTCAAAAACCAGTCGGAGAATCCTTCAATCTCTTTGGTCACTCAATTACAGACCTAAAAGTGGCAATATTACAACAAAAAGACCTTCAAAAACAGACTCCAATGAGAGACTCCTGAATTGGAATTAATTTGTAAACTGGACACCATTAAATTAGGCTTCAATAAAGACTGGGAGTGGATGTGCCATTACATAAAGTCAAACTATTTCTCCATGTTTATTCCCCCCACCCACTCTTTGTCACATGTTCTTGTCAACTGCTGGATGGCCCACCTTGATTATCACTACAAAAGGTTGTTTTTTTCCCCTTCTCTCCTGCTGGTAATAGCTCACCTTACCTGATCACTCTCATTACAGTGTGTATGGTAACACCCATTGTTTCATGTTCTCTGTGTATATAAAATCCCCCTACTGTATTTTCCACTGCATGCATCTGATGAAGTGAGCTGTAGCTCACGAAAGCTTATGCTCAGATAAATTTGTTAGTCTCTAAGGTCTCTAAGGTTCCACAAGTACTCCTTTTCTTTTTCCAAAACAAAGTGTTTTCTTTCTTTAACCAGTCTTTTCTGATACAATTAATCTGAACATAAATCAAAACATAAACATAAATCTCTTGGCATAATCCTTGGGTACAGATTAAAAATACCTGAACCATAAATATATAGTTCGAGTTACACTAAGTGGCTGCATTCTGCATGAGGTGATCAGTCACCTGCAGTCTCTGACAGCAATCTTGAATCTTACAGTTTTCTACATACAGAACAATGTAACATTCATAACAAAAACACACATTTTTATTAACCGAGACATACAGAGACAAACTCATTAATCCTATTTCTATCTATACTGTGCACTATAGCTGGCATGCTTATTCTCTGTACTCTTCTCTCCCTCTCCTCTGTCCAGATCTCTTTCTGTTCTGTCCCAGCAGCACTGCTGCTGCTGCTGTCACCCTGCGGTTGCTTCTTCTTTCAGGTCTTCTTCTTTGCTTCTCTTCTTTCTTTCAGGTTTCTTTCTTCTGAACTGTTCTGCTCCTGGTTCCCTATCTTAACTAACTTTTTCCTGTTGACAGCATGTCCTTGTGGCCCATGCCACTTCCCGCAGTTCCCATTGGCTGGGAACGGTGGGCCACTGGGAGCTGCGGGCAGCCATGCCTGTGGTCAATGTAAACAAACTGTCTCGCAGCCCGCCAGTGGATTACCCTGGTGGGCCGCGTGCATCCCCTGGGCCACAGGTTGCCCACCAACGCACTATACCCTTTCAGATTGGCTTGTATCCCAATCCTGATATTAGCATACTGTATCCTCCAATCACCTTCAAACCCCTCTGATTGGTCCATACTTATAATCCAGTCACATCTGCTATATCTGTCAATCACACCTGTTACACAACAATTCTTAGTATCGTGGTCTGTTTACTATTGTGATTTTGTGACTCCTACTTAGTTTTGGACTAAGCATGCCTGACTGACCCCTCCCTGCAGTGTTGGAATGACATTTATTTGGCCCAAGTCTACATTTGTCTGCCTGTCAACATACTAGCTACAGGCTAAAACTGAAACTGCTATCTCACTCTCCTTGGCTGTGTGCCAACATTTTACACATACCGAATTACCAAATTATTAATTGGTAAACAATTACCTCATCCCTTTTAATATGAATTAAATTATTAATTTATGCATCTTAATGTTAAGTTCTACTGTTGCCATTCTATTTCTTACCTATTTAGTTAATTTTATGTTAGTTCTTTCTTCCCCTATTTTCAATTAATGGGGTCAAAGCAATGCTTTCAGTGCTGTGCATAGGAAACAGAATAGAACAGTTCAAAATCTCTCATATCAACAGGACCCAGAGGCTTTGCTTCCCTTTGACAAATGGAAGGAAGAGAGATTTCTTGGACAGCTCTTTGAAAAAATTTCCCTTTTGGACTGGCGTAACTTTAGTTTTCCTGGGTTCATATTGAACAAGCTGATTTTCATCCAAAAACTAATTTCCTGTAGGTATTCTCCCATTTTAGCTGTAGCAGTGTTGCATCCATTGATCTTGAGACAGATACTTGAGTGTCATCTCTCCAATGATTTGACATAGATATTGGAGAGAAGAGGGGAAGATTCCTGAAGAACTCCATGTGATAGTGCCGTAAAAGAAGCTGTTTCCATTTTATTTTCTGGGAGTGTTAAGATGAGAAAGCATGAAGCCATCCTCCAGTCCTGCTGCATACTATAGACTAGTAAATGACACTTCATGATCAATGGTATCAAAGTATGCTGATAGATGTTATGAGTATCAACATGGATACTAGATCTTCTTCATCCATCGCTAATTGGAGATCAGCTAACAATGTATGAGGTAAAATTTCAGTTATGATATGATATCAGATATTTTAGTAGCTCCTAGAGGATGAGGTGTTCAAAGCATGATTCCTCAAAGACTTATAAATGTGTGTAAGTCTCTAAATGACTGAGGCCTTAGTTTATTAGCATTTTATACACATTGTCATAAAAAAACTATGATTAAAAGGGCAAACTATGATATTTACTCTTATATGACATTGTCATTGTATTCCATTTGCAAATATATCATGCTTCATATTCAGATAAAAAATGGAAACTTTCTACAAAATATTGCTTTATTTTGATTCCATTGATAATGGTTGCATTGCAATCATCTCAATAGTGAATAAAAGTCTGAAATGTGTCAAGTAATATTTGCGATTAGTCAGTTAGCATCACTACAGATTCAGAGATTCAAAATTTCTAGAGTTTGATGCACTGTTCCAAATCATTAATCTCTTAAACTGTTCCTGTTTGATTCTGTCTTCTCTGTCCTTTGTTTGGCTTCTGATAACAATGGAAGTAGGGAGAAAATCTTGAAGACAAACTGCATAGGAAAAAGAAGTTTGTCCTGTAATGTTCACTAGCCTGTTGTTTAATAGAAGAGGATGCACTTTGTGTTAAGTTAACTAGCTGTCATCCTTCTTAAATTGAAAACACAATGGTTTCCTAAGGGTGGGATGCGGGAGGCGGGGAACCTCAAAAAGTGAGATTGCGTATGTACTCAACACAAACATTTGAAATGTGATCCATATCCCATATGGAGGCCTGAATCAACTTACATTTAAAGAAACATAACATTGTAGATAAAGACAGTTCTTAACATCTTATTTGCACCCTGAAGCATTTCAGCTAAAGTACTGGTAGAGAATAGGGACAGACTGCCATTTACCACTGGCTTGTATTGGGTGAGTTGCTGCACCATCCTGGGATGCACGGGGAGGGGTGCAGCTCACAAGGTGCTACCTTTCCTCACTCTTCCTAGTGTGCAGAAAAAGGATACATGCTGCATCATCCCATGCTTGCACTTCCTGTGGCCAGACCGCTCAGCAGTCTAGTGCACTCAGTTTGGAAAACAGGGTGCTGCTCTATCCTCTACTCCTTTGCAGTTCAGGGGTGCATGGACTGAGCAGTACCTCTATTCCCCTGAGCACTGAAAGTGTGGCTATCACTGATCCTTGTACAAAATTAGGGAGGTGGCTGTTTCTCCTTGCACCCTCCCACCCTGCACAAAAGCTAGGGACAATCTGGCTCCTATTTTAAAAGTGCCTTTGATAAAATATATAGCAATAGACAAAGCAATAGACTATTTCATTTCTGTAGTTTGTTACACAAACAGTTCTTATGAGAGACCTCTCAAGCTGTGCAAGCATATACATGGCAACACTGTGTAATATTTAAATTCCATTGCACTTCAGCCAGCTGAGTCTGGAGTTTGCATTTTATGTAATCATTAAGAACTAATGACAAATAATCCCAGAGCATCTTTTCATCTCTTCATAAATAGGTAAGTACTTTAAGGTAAATGTGGTCTAACTGATTCAAGAAAAATCTCTCAGAAGCAAAGTTCTTTAATCCCCAAGCCCAGTATTCATATAGTGAGCCAACTTTACTATTGTTGATTCAGTGAGGAAATATTATGTGTCATCACATAAGACTCTATTCTTCAGGTACTTCCTACTGTTTGATAATGGAAATATCCATCTGTTTGCTTATTGTTCCTTTCCTTTTGCTGATATTAATATTTTAGACAACAAACACAACTAATCAAGAAACAACACATTTGACATCCATTCACATTTTCCGAATCCATCTACAGCACGGACAACATGTAAATAAATTTGTGTTCACTCCCATCTATATATTTTATGTATAGTACATTGTATGAAGAATCACACAAGCTGCAATCTGAATAACTGACAATCTTTTTTCACTACATTTTGAATTTGGCATCAAAATCTTTTTATAGTTAAATAATATGATCTACAAGAACAAAAGGAATTAATGTGACAGTGATTCACAAGAGGCAAATGCTGAGGGTTCACTTCCATTAATTTAATGCATATTATTAATGAATAGATAACCTAGATTTATAGATGTGATTGACACAGTTTTATGTAATATATACAGCCATTTCTGGAGTGGAACTCAGCAACTGTTTAACAGTGCAGGTCCACATGACATAACAGTCTGGCACAGAATGCAAACACCATGATCAAGTACAGCTAGAAGGAGAATATAGCTAGCTAGGGGAAATACAATTAACAAAACTGGAATTTAGGCAGAACACTGGGGGCTAATATTTACTTCAATATTAACCCAATTTACACCAGCTGAGGACCTGGCCTAGAGTGTTAGAAGTGTGACTCTAACAGTGACACTATTTTTTTTTAATATCACAAAAATTAGTTATTAAATACTCATAGTTCTCCCCATACTGTTCAGTACCATTTCATAGTTGAATATTGGATATACAAAGGAATGGCAATGAAACTGGGAAGAGAGACAAATATTGAAAATGGCTGATTTACAGGTAATGGATCAAACTCTGTAAGACTTACACACACACACACTGTCAAGGGGTCATGAGAGGTACAAGTCAATGCTCACATTTTGTCTTATTCTCTTATTTCAGTATAGGACCACCCAAAAATATAACATCATCTTCTATACACAGCCAAAATCCTACAGGACCTACCTTAGGCAGAATTTTATTATAACACTTATTCACAGAGTTCTAATCATTAATGAAAAACTACTCTTAAGTTGTCTTTATGTACTGTACAGCACTGAGATATATATAGATATATAGATATATATATAGGGTAAGTTAAAACCTCCTATTTCATGCAATAGTGCTATACTACATGGGACATTTGTTTAAATGAGGAGTTTAAATTTCATTTTACACTATAGGAGAACCCAATCAGTCTTCTTATAAAACCAAGAATCTGAAGTGTAGATGACAGAATCTATATTTAAATATTACACCCTTTTAAAAGAGTTCCTGTCTTAAAATCTCAAAAAGTCTGACTAATGCAAATACTATATATATATGAATCTTCTTTGTGTACAGTATTTTTAATTCAGTTTACAATGCAAGTGTCATGGGTGCTTCAGAAACAAGGTCTGACCATGAAATCAGTAAAGCTAAAGGCAAAGTTTTGGAGAACACATTATATGAAATCAAACTTGGATATGTAAAACCATAGTCTTATTACAATGTGGAATTTGTACTGTGAAAATTCTGCAAGACTGTTAATGGAGGTATAGCTTTCTTTTAGTCACTCAAGAAAATACAGTTTTACTACAGCAATAGACTTCTATAGTGGTCTTTTACTTTACTCAGTTTTGAGATGAACTCAAGTCACAAAACAACTGAAAGATTTGCCCAAATGTCATAACTATAGAAGAGAGCATGGTCTCATTTGAGGCTAAGGCCAGCTAGAAAACAATAATTCCATGTCACAAAATATTTCAAGGTTACATCATTTGTTTTTTGTTCCTATGCAGAATAAAACTGATACCCTTCAAAATTGTTCATGAAAAATTACAGAGACCCCAGAATGAGCAAAAACCTGGTGGTTCGGGAACTCACTTGAGATCAGGGAGACCTGTGTTCAAATATCTGTTATGCCTGATTCAGAATAGGGACTCGAACTGGGCTCTCCCACATCCCACGTAAGGGACCTAACCCCAAGGATATTCAAGGGTGATGTGTGTTTCCCTCTCTGTATTACATCCTGAACCTGCGAAACCTTCCTGATGAAATTTCCATTGAAAGAGCTACATTTCTGTGAAAAAACTTGACAAATCAGCATTTTCTAAAAAATGTTTCAACAAAAAAATTATAGCTAGATTTACTTAAGACTTACCGTACCTCTGCTGGATCCTGCTTCTTTTATTTCTGTGACTGCATTACAATAATACACTTTCCTTTAAAGTCAACAGTGACCTAAACATAATACATAATCATCATTAGTCAAATTTTCAAATGGGCATCACATTAGTTTCCATCTCCGCAATGCAAATTACTTGCAACACTTTTGTGCACATGAACATTATAGAATTATAGAAACCACTTAAATACTACTTTTTATACTTAATAAAATCACTTTTGCTTATTAATTAACCCAGAGTAAGTTATTAATACCTGGGGGAGCAAACAGCTGTGCATATCTCTCAATCAGTGTTATAGAGGGTGGACAATTTATGAGTTTACCCTGTATAATATTTATACAGAGTAAAATGGTTTTATTTGGGGTTTAGGCTCCCAGAAAGACTGAATACTGGGTGCTGGTAAAGTATCTGTTAACTTAGAAGTCCCTGAGCTGAGTGGATCTCAGTTTCAGTGAACTGCAGGGTGGCGTGGCCAAAGCTCTTGGTCTGTGCTGTATTTGACTGGAGTGCCTTACAGCAAGACAGGAGTGGAGGGAAGCCTTCTCTGGCAGGGGGGTTTGTTCTCAGTGGTATCCCATCACATCTAGTAACAATCTTGAGGGAGTTTCTGTGACTGAACCCGTCACAGGCAGATGTAAGATCTTGCTTCCCTTTTGCACCAAGGCCAATTTCATCATAGGCAAAATTATTTTAAATGTAGATACTTTTAACTATTTTGCTCTTCTGCCTGAATAGCAGCATCAATCTTGTAAGGCCAATGATCTGTTGTAACATTGGCACTTCAGTAGGAATGAACCAGGGATAAAGGATGGGAATAGAGGTATATTTCCCATCTATATTTGTGGTCCTAGGCAGTCCTATCACTCTGGTATCTATGTAACAAACCAAATTATGGCAAAGCACTGAACTTGCTGTTCAATACAAAACACTGTGGGTTCTTTCCTCCCACAAGTTGCAGCTTGCACAGGAATAAAATCAGAGTGCATGGCTGCTAGTTCTCAAAAAAAGTGTTTAATAGTCTCTTTGGTGGTACAATTTACAAGTTAATTGTATTTCTCTCTATTTTGTGGATGCTGAGCATCGTAAGTATTTAATCTCTCTAGAACATAGACCTGTATAGCTTGATTTTTAACTGCCTCTGAAGTCTATTGGTCTACAGCATGCATGTTCACAGACTCTTCCTGAGAACCTAATCGAGTGGTGGGATCAGCCAAAGTGATGATTATATCCTGGGTGTGGCTCTACATTCCCAGTACAGTACTCTAGGGAAGAGTAACGAATATATAGGGAAGAGTAACGAATATATGAGCTGCAGCCTAGGACTTGTTGGGGTTTTCAGACAAAACACCTTTTGTCAGAAAATACCAGTTTGTCAAAACTGAATTTCGTGGCAGAATAAGTTTGGTCTGGAAGAAGTTTTTACTCAAAAAAGAAAAGAAAAGAAAAAAAAAAGAAATTGAAATTGTCAAAAGGTTTCATTCTGACACTTCTGAACTAGAAAACTAGAATTTTTCATTTTGAAAGATTTTTTGTTTAGAAATTTAAGCTAATTGTAGAAATGTTTAAAAAATGTCTAAACCAATGCAGTGTTTTGGAATTATAGAAAAAAAATGGTTTGATTGACCGGAATCCTCTTACATTTGCTTTAAAAAAAACTTCCAATATTTAGTATTTGTAGGTCCTGTGTTTTCTCCATGAGACAGTCAGTATAGGGCACAAACAGTCTCACATCTGTGATGCTGAGACTAGAACCTTGGAGCTTCACCTCCAAAACCTCAGTCCTCTACCTTTCGAGCTAAAAGAGATCTCCCAGATCTCGTACCTTTAGGCTGGCTAGCAGAGGGCTCCACTGGAGCTGTAGAGAAACAGTGTGAATATTATAGGAAGTGAAGCATACAGGCACACATTTAGGATACCTCACTGTCTACAGTACTCCTTGTCTAATATTAGGAATAGACCTACCAATTAGCTAAGCAATAAGGAACTTTTAAAAAGCAATAGACCAGGGGAAAAAAAGCATATCTAGGAACCTTACAGGGCATTAGGTCTCCCATGGATTGAGAAAGGACAGCTGTCCTTTTCAAGAGCAGGACAAACAATATTTTTAACTTTTTTTAAAGAAAATAATAATCAGAGTATAGTCACCAGGGAAGGATAAATGTTTCACAAAAATGCCTGTTGCAGCCCACAGTAGGATGAGAGCTCACTTGCTATGCCCTACTCCATAGTTAGCGCTTTCTTGGCTGACTGACTTTTCACTTTTTCAGCCAGCTAACAGTACAGACATTCTAGAAGCTGGGAAATATTTTCTTGTGGATTAAAAGCCTTTAGTGTATAATTTTACACATGCTCTTAGTTCATTTTAGCCTTTTCTTTTCTTCACAGCTAGTGAAGGGAGTGTGGCGGACTGACAAATACCATCTCAGTCTTCAGGGAAAGGGGCTCCTTCTGAGCAATTCTTTACCACCATTGAATAGGTCCTACAGTTTGTGCTTGGCATAAAATAAACAAATGGGCATACCTGGATATATAGCAGATGAATACTGCTATATTTCATTTAGATTGTTTTGCCCTGCCCACCTTAACCTAATGAATTTAATGAATGGAACAGATGCATGCATGACTTGACATTTTAACGAAAGAGGCTTTTCTGCTTACCTATGGGATTGGATTTTTATCTGAATTTGGCTGGAATCAGAACCAAGAAATCCATTGCCAGCAGAGTATTTGGAAAATGCAAATTCCTATAAACCGCATCAACATTCAGAGAATCTGTAATGGTGGTGCCACAAATTATTGCTAATTTACAGGGAAAACCAAGGAAGGCAGGCTGTGCTTTAAAAACAGTTACTGGAATAACTCTTTCATAAATCATATAAGCAATTATTAAAACTACAGCTTTTTTTTCTTATTACCACTAGGCACATGTCGCAGATTAAGACAGCCAGTAAAATGTTTAAATGAAAATGAAATCAGCAGGAATACTAGTGCCACTCTATTAAAAAAAAATCCTCGTATTTGCCTAAAGCATAACCAATTTGGAAACAGAATTGTTTTCATTTCTGTACATTTGTTTAATGCTTTTTACTAATGATTATGTATTTATGGGAAAAAGGCAGCATATCATTCAAGAATAAAGTAAACTTTGGCTGTGCGTCAAGGCTGCATGCTATTTATTAATCTCCTGAATAAAAGGCTGCTGCTTTTTAATGCTAGGAATTAATTAATTGCATTCTCTGCCACCTATAGAGGAGAGGCACACTTTATAGAAAATCTTCTCACTGATAAATGACTATGCAGCTGTAATGCTGTCCTTGGGAAAGATTCCTGGCTATAATCCTTTTAGCTAGGGGAACATTTAGTTTTCTGTCTAAGAACAATATTACATTTATTTCTTCTAGTCCATGGCCTTCGAATGTCATACATTTCATCCAAGCGAAGGCTGTATAGCCGTTACAAGTATTTGTGAAGCTAATAACAAGCAATAGTTCTTTCTCTTTCAAGTTGAAAATATAAATATATTCACCAATTATAGCTCATAATGAAGAGAAAATTACCCTCCTGTAGTTTGGGACCATAGCTGTTTTATTATTGTTGGTATTCACCCAGGATGGGCTAAAACAGGTTTTACTCCAATGAATTCCACAAACCAAGTTTTCAGCAGCTTTAAGCCTGCTAGGCATATGGTGGCACTGCATTCCTTCATACAATACTATCCTCAATTCTCTATAGGAACCTGGGGGAGAATATGTGTGGAAATAGCTCAGAGCATGGAATATCTTTTCAACAAAAAAGGTCACTTCAATGTTGATGATGTTGGAGCTTCGGAGTTCTATATCTCTGCTCAAGTGCAGTTTTCAGTAATGTAATTGGCATCACTACTTGAAGACTATTTACTGCTTAGGATAGTTCTACTACTTGTGTATTTTAATTATGCCTCCATTCCATAAAATTTCTCAGGATCAATATAACAGAATGGCTGTCACCTTTGAGGAAAATATTATCCAGCTATCTCATAAAGGTTGTATGAGCAGTTCATTCAAAATATGCACTGGATGCTTTGAAGGCTTCATTTTTTATTCCATTATTAACCTGTATTCCACAAAGAATTCATGATTTATTTGATAATGAGAAATTCCAAGAATGCTCTTGGCCAATATCAACAAAATGCAGCAGTCATATCTCCTTGGTGCACATCAAAGGAAATGAGTTGCTATTTTTATTTATAATTATTGCCCATCTCTAAAGAAGAGTAAGATGCTCAAGTCATTGAAACATGGATTTCTGGCAGGGCTAATACAGATTTAATTATGTATGTGCCAAATTGTTGGGGGAGTAAAAATATTTTAATCAATTGCTAACCAGTTTACTTTCCATCTATCTTGTATGACCTAGGATGAAGGTGCAGTGTACTAATATCTCTCATGTCTAAATCAGAAGAAAAGTGGAAATCTAAGGTGGGCATGATGTAAGAAATAAGCATTTCCCACCCGTTCATGCTTGGACAAGTGCTCACTTAGCCTAGATTCTAACTATTCATCCATCTGAAATTGAATCAGCAGCAATCTACCTCAAAGTTATGAAGAAAGTAAAATTAAAATCAATAACAATAATGAACAGGGATTTGGATCCTGGGACTTGCTACCTCAACTTACTGCTTTTCACTTCTGAGTCACCAGATCAAATGCAGCCCAGATATACAGTGAGTGACAGAAATTACTGTTCAATAATTAATGAGAAATGAATTGGTACTCAGTCCATTTCCTCGTACAAATAATTTAAAAAACATCCAAGCTGTCACTAATATGCACCCTTATGTTAGTGATGTGGCCATGGCTTAAATGAACTAGGAGAATGAACTACCAATTTATACCTTGTTGTGATACCTCCAACTAATGATTGAGGCATGCCAGTGGGATAATATAGGGAAATTTGCCTTGCCCTGGCTATCAAACTGACACATTTCTTAAGCATTAAATTCACTTTACATTTATTTATAATTTTAAATAACTTTGACATTACCAAGGATACAATCTGGACTGTTGCACAGCTGTGTCCCCTCAGTTCTCCAACCTGGGGAGCCTTTTACACTGCTTTGCTGTGAGAACAATCATTCCTGGCCTGCTCACACACAGCCTCCAGCATGTAAATTACCCCCACCTCTACTGCAAGAGAGCTTCAGCCAGCCTTCCTGCTACATTTGAATTGTACTACAGAATGACACCAGCAAATTCCCAGTCCCAGACTTTCCCCCAGAAATGTGTATCTTGTACGGACCAAGATGGACAGTACAAGCTCATATAAAGTCTGTCATTTCATTAATAGAAAATGATATGCACAAACCTTGTTATCTCAAATGGAGTTCCCTAAACACTTCAATCCAAACACATTGGCTTAGATAAAACAAGTGTAGTAACTACAGAAAGATAGATTTTAAGTGATTACAAGTAACGAGGCATAAAAGTCATAATTGGTTACAAAGAAATGAATGGTAAAATCATAGAGTCATAGAATCATAGAGCTGGAAGGGACCTCACGAGGTCATCTAGTCCAGTCCCCTGCACTCAAGGCAGGACTAAGTATTATCTAGACCTTCCCTGACAGGTGTTTGCCCAACCTGCTTTTAAAAATCCCCAATGACGGAGATTCCACAACCTCCCTAGGCAATTTATTCCAGTGCTTAACCTCTCTGACAGTTAGGAAGTATTTCCTAATGTCCAACCTAAACTGCCCTTGCTGCAATTTAAACCATTCCTTCTTGCCCTATCCTCAGAGGTTAAGAAGAACAATTTGTCCCTCCTCCTTGTAAAAACCTTTTATGTACTTGAAAACTGTTAGCATATCCCCTCTCAGTGTTCACTGCTTAGGTGAGTAAAGATGTGCCTGAACTAAATAAGTTTCTGGAGGATAGGTCCATCAATGGCTATTAGCCTGGATGGGGAGGGATGGTGTCCCTAGCCTCTGTTTTCCAGAAGCTGGGAATGGGCAACAAGGGATGGATCACTTGATGGTTACAGGTTCTGTTCATTCCCTCTGGAGCACCTGGCATAAGCCACTGCCATAAGACAGGATACTGGGCTAGATGAACCTTTGGTCTGACCCAGTATGGCTGTTCTTATGTTCTTATGTTCTAATGAACCATTAGGGTATGTACCCTACTTGGCTCTCTACACACCCTAGTAATGGCTCCCCATCCATATGGCTTATAGTGGCAGTGGGAGGCAGTGGGAAAAGTCTCCAGCAGCTCCTCTCTGCCAGAACTGTCCTTGCTGCCTCCCACTGCTAGAGTCTTTCACTGCAAAATGTAGATACACCCCATAGAGTGGATGCTGTTTGCTTTTCATTGCAGCATGTAGCTACACATACCTTACTCACCGCTGTCAGTGGTGTGCAGTGTACGGATACCTTGAGAGACAGTATAAAACGGCAAGAGGCCTGAAACCTAGACAGGGTGCACTTTGCAAGACTAGAAAGCATCAAAAGTTAAATTCACCCAGTAACTGTGACAAAGAGTTTGTAGGATTGAGCCCATATTGTGTGGTTTCCAGTTTCCTTTTAGGTTAGTATTAGAATATAGAGCTGGGTGAAATGTTTCAGACTAATAGTTTATACAACGAAAAATGCATTCTCAGCCAACCTGTAACTATCTGTGAATTTGACAAAAATTGTTTTGGCTATTCACAAAATGGATGCAGGGTGATGCTACTGGGGCCGCCAACACTGCAGCCGCCACCACAACATTCAACCCCCCCCACCTTCCCCCCAAAAATAACCGTTAGCACTTGAGGCACTCACTTGTGATGTGGGAGATCCAGCTTCCAATCCCTACTCTGTGTCAGACCCAAAATGGAGGGAGGTTTTGTATTGCCAAAAATCCTGAGAACTTTCAGATTTGATTCGACCTGAGCCAAAAATTTCTTCTGGTGTGCGGTTTGTGTTTTTCGAACTGTCGCCAAACCAGAAATTCAGTCAGTTGCCCAGATCTGCTTGAATGTTCCTTGTTGATCTTCCAGCCATTGATCTCGATGGGCTGGAGCTATGTCATGGAACTGTAGACTTAACAAACTTTATTTAAGCAAGTGATTTATGTTGTTTTCTGGGCATCCAAAATGTCAAATTAAAAAGTTTCCATTTTTATTTTTTATTTTTGTTAAATCATACTCCTGGTGAAACAGCTCCAGCCTTCCTATTACATTTTTTTTTCACTTTCCAAGTAAAATTGCTCCTGCCAACTTTTCAGTGGTCTGAAATAGAGGAAGACGTGATATCTAATCCAAAGAGATGATTACTACTATTTACTGGAACTTGGGTTTTGCTGGTTAGTTGGTAATCTTTTGATCATTTCTTAGGCATTTAAGTGCAGAAAGCAATTGAGAAAATGCTTTAGAAATAATTCTATTAAAATGGTTTTATAGGTATTATGTAAATATCATTTAAGATGCTGAAGCATGCACAAAACAGGATGTAAAAGGCTACAACCACATACAAACACTCTCTGCAGGACAAAAAAACCTGACCTTATAACCTTAAAGTAGTTCCTCCATTAGATTTCTAAATTCCCTAAAAATGTGGCTCAGCTGCATAACTAACAAAGAAATATCGGAATTATCCAAGCAAGGTGGGAATAATTAAACCAGAGAAAAGACAAATCTTATTTTCCATCTTTTGCATTTCTTCTTGGTTTTGGTTCCTTTGTAAATTCCAAACGAATCTAAACCTTAGCAAAATATTGAACTGAGGGCAGGGATAGACAAAAGCTTGGCATGTCTCTTATTTTTTTTTTTTTCTAAATCAGTTTCTTCATTCTTACTTACTAGTATGAAGCAGAGGGAGAGGCAAAAAGCTGAAAAGAAATGAGTACATAGAGAAAGATAACAACTTACCAATAAAAGCATACTGAATGTATAAATAAATCCCTCGGTGTGAATTTGGCCGATGCCTGTCAAGCTGTTACGGCCTGTGAGGAGATATTGTTTGGGTAGATTGTTAATATCTCTGTTTGGGGGAATGACTCATAGAGAAAGTGGTGGCACAGCAGATCTGGAAATATCTAGAGATTTCAGATATCCTTGACTACCACTCAGTCTGGTTGTCGACCTGGGCATGGGACTGAGACTGCATTGGTGGTCTTAGTTGTTGATCTTCTCCTAGCAATGGACAAGAATTTTATTTTATTTTATTTTTTTATGCAGAGCTGCCTTTAATATAATTGATCCTGATGTGTTACTGGTACACTTATGATCGCACCCCTATTTTCTGAGGGATAATAGTGTGCAGTTCGGTGTCCAGTCAGGAGACTCTCTCATGTGGTGGACTGCAGGGATGAGGTATCTTCAGAATGCAATAGGACTGATCATTGACCAATCAATGTTTACTGCAGATGAAGGCTTGGATTACAAATAGATAAACTGAAGGTCAGCCAGATATGTTGGGGATTAAGCTGGCAGGGGGCAAGAAATAACTGAAACAAATTATTGTATTTATTAGGAACATTATTTATTATTTGTGGCTTTGTAGGAGTGAGGAATATATGGTGGGAGGAAACGTTTATTGTTATGCTATTGATAAGGTCGTAATTGTAACTGTTACCAGGATGTCCAGTACTTGTTGGCTTGTACACATTTCTTTATACATTTAAATGAATCAATTTTACTGAAAGGGTTAAGCCTAACTGATAGCCACTGTGAGCCTAACTGGAGTAAGTAACTGGTAGAAGTAATCCACATATATGGTGAAGAGTGTGCAATATGTACTATATGAATTAATAGGAATGAAGAAGTGAGTTACACAGGCATTACAAATTCTCCAATTTATTCTGTAATGTCACAGTCAGTATTTTAGTGGAAACAAGATCTCATGTCTCTTGAATCTAGCTGCGAACTCACAAGATCTTGTTTTCAAACTTAGAAGGTTGGTTAGAGAATTTTGTTTCATTAATACCCCCATCAGATCAATGACGCGGCAAAATTTTAGACATCCGTCTAGAAGTAGCTGTAGTTCATGCCCCCATAGGTAGAAGTGATTGTCCTCTATAGATATTCTATATCTTTTCCTCTCTAGGCATAACAACTTACTTTTAAAATATTATAGAATTTTTTGTTATGTTTAACTTCTTTATGAAATATTAACTGATGGTAGTTTACAGAAAGCATTTCTACATACTTGCAATTTCATTTACTCTAAATAGGTCTCTCTGTTTTACACAGAAACAGTTCGCATTATATTAATATTTAAACCCAGCAAGAGCATAAAAGCATATATATTTCCTGATTTTAGTCAGAGTAGGAGACTTTATAGCTTCATCCCTGTACAATGCATTGTTTATTGCTGACTTTAAAAAAATGTAATCTTCTTCTCTGCAAGTTTAACAATGCTAAGCAATACACAATAGCAGGGCTGCTTGCCTCCCCAGGTCACTTGCCATGGTCCATTAAGTAGAGCACACAAATGAATACAAGTATCTTCAGCAACATAATATTCTATTTGTGGATAACTCCTAGGCTTTCAAGCACTGATGTCACTGTTTATGATAAACACAATATTACCACAAAGGTAAATTCTCTCTCAGCAATTAGAATCAATGGCATTCTGTAGTGTGTGCATCAGATATGTTGCTTTTGTTGACTGGATAACTCAAACAAGCAAACCCCTGAGTTCTCAAGATGCTTACCCAAGACTCCAGGCGACAATATCCACTGTAGGTAGTTAGATTCATAGTTAAGTGCTGACAAATTAGAAACCAAAATTTTCCTGTAAATATAATCCAGGCTGATATATCTACACATTTATTTTGGTCATTCTTTAAGGTCTATTATTTTAATAAAGACCACTAAAAGCAAATATCTAAATCTAGTACCAGTATGTTAAAACAGAAAAAAGTTATTTTAACCTAATGTCCTTTATAGTCCCTTCATCAAACACATATTTGGAGAGAAAACCTTAAAAGAAATCTATTGAGAACTGCATTTCTGATCCAATGGGAATACAAAGATGAGACATCGGTTTAGGTATTGTTTTTCCAAAATCTCATCATTTGTTTTTTGGTGTTGCAAAGACAACATCTGTCTGTGAGAAGGAAGGAAGAAAACTATACCAAAAATGCATCATCCAATTTGAAGTTTTCTACTTGCTGGAAGAAGAAAAGGAGTACTTGTGGCACCTTAGAGACTAACAAATTTATTTGAGCATAAGCTTTCGTGAGCTACAGCTCATTCAGATACAATGGTAATAGGGAGTAGATCCAAACCTAGACAGAAGAGAAGAAATAATAAAAGGAAAACTAAACAGCACATGTTTCAATGCTTCAGAGAAAAAGGCTGACATAATAAATAGCTTAAACGATGTCAGCAACACTTCCCTTGAAAGGTTAAAGGCTGAAAGAATACAGGTAATACATTATTCTCTGCTTCCTTTTTCTTCCCTTACTACTGATAGTCTTTTCTGGTGCTAAAGGCTCAGTCCACATACAGAAAACAAACAAACAAAAAGACACATGAAGATCATCATAATGTAAACGATCTCATTCTTGAAATGAAATTAACATACAAGGACGCAAATGTGAACCATTTTGTCTGACCTGCCCACAATCATCCAAATTTTGTGAGTTCAGATAACATAAGATCTTGTTCAAAGCTAGTCAAAGGTTTTGGAAAAACAAAATCGAACAAGCAAGCAAGTGCGGTAGGGAAGGTGAACAAGTTTTTTACAAAATGAAAACTAGGCGGAATTTACAAAGGAACTGAAATCCCATTTTATCCAAACCAAAAACTTCAGAATCTAAGTTTCAATTTGATTGTATCACTAAGAATAAAAATTTTGCCAATGTGGCAATGGAGTAACAGAGACTTCAATTAGCTACAATTGAGATAATTGAATCAATATCTTGTTACATGTCAGAGAAATCCACTCTCTGAAGAAAACCACCACAAAACAATGCATCATTTAAATCTCACAGTAGGACTGAAGTAGAGTACAGGCCTTAAGTAGCCCTGCATTAAAGGGGTGAATTTCACTCTGTTTTTTTTGTGATAGGTTGCCCCTCCTTTAAGACGCCACCTGACATGCTGGGATACCACTAAGCCCGCCTGTTCTACCAGCATGGGCCCCTTTTTTACCTGTCTTGCTGAGCCAGGCTCTTAAGCCTCCTCCAGCACGCACACAGGCAAGGCCACACCCAACTGCAGAATGACACAGACACTGAGATCAGCTCAGGGAAGACTCAGCTGAAGGGACGTGCCCCAGCACTCAGGTTGGAGTGCAGACCGAAAGGTATATTATGAAATCCACCTCCTCCCTCAGTGTGGAGTAAGGTATGCACAGCCTCTTCACCTGCCCCCAATTATGAATTGCACAACCTGGGTTATATTATAAACAAGAAATATGTTTATTAATTATAAAAGGTAGATTTTAAGTGCTTAAAGTGATAGCAAACAGAACAAAGCAGATTACTAAGCAAATAAAACAAAACACATAAACTAAGCTTGATTCACTAAAGAAACGGGGGTCCAATCTGCAAGAAGAAATAACTGGAACTCTGAGCTACAGAAACGCTGCATCCTGCCTAAATTCAACATTTAGGGTGAGAAATTACATTTTGTAACCTGTCTCAGTCTGGACTCTTCCCTGCCTTTCCCTTCAGGTTAGTTCCTTTGTCCCTTCAGGTTCTTTCAGCAGTCATTCTTCTTTGGTATGCAACGGAGGAGAGCCCCATTTTCCTTCCTCCCCACCCTTAAATAAGATTTATATAAGGTGGGAATCCTTTGTTTCCCAAACTTGACCCCCCCTTCCCTTTTAGAGGAAAGTTACAAGAAGTCCCAGATAACGTTTAGTATCAGGTGACAAGACCACCTGACCTAGTAGTGTCACAGTTACATCCCAGGACCCCTCCCAGGAGGGAGAGAGATTAGTATCTTCACAGTCTTGTTGTTTCTTCCTAATGGCCCATCAAATCAGATGGTCTGTCGTCTGGTCGGTGTCTTCCCAATACACACCAGTTGTAATTGTTACATAGTCCATATTTCTAACGTTAGATACAGAATTGATACATGCATACAAATTGGATAATCACATTCAGTAAACCATAATCTTACATGAGCCATCTTGCATAAAGTACATCTCAGTTATGTCATATCCATATCATAAGCATATTTTCCTAAAGAATATGGAGTGTAATGTCACTTTTTTGTTTTGTTGTTGTTGTTGTTGTGTCTTGTAGACAAGGCTTCATGAACAAAGGGGAATGAAGAAAGGAATCACTGAGTCTCATATTAATTCAGCTTCTCAGAGGATTGGTTGGTTGTGGTTATTTAAGGCCTTGGCCAAACCCCTGTGCAGTTCTTTCTCATAATTTTTCTACCTAATAGCTTAACTCCTTAGTGTCACATGCAGAACTTGCCCCCTAGGAAACAGAACAACTCACTGTCTAGTTCCATATGTTACATGAAAACCTTTCCTCAAAGACACAAGCAAATGACTACTTGCACCCATTAATGAAGACTCCATTAGGAATAAAGATGTGACTGTGCCCCCCATAAAGCTTTATGGAAATATGCTTATGGATGTATATATGACATAACTAGAATATGTTTTATGCTACATATGCCATGTAACATATCTATGTAAAGGTTATGATCTACTGAATCTATTAATCCTATTTGTATGCATGTATCATTTTTATATTCAAAGTTATGAATACTGGCTGTGTCCTGGCTTGATTTCTAAGTATCCTTAGTGGAGCGTTTGGTCAGCTTCTTGAGAAAGGAAAGTGCAAATTAGGTGCCCAATCAAGAAACACTTAAAGGACAATGAATCTTGTAAGGCTCCAATCCATATAAGAAGGCTACCTGAGGACGTTCAAGGCATCATGTGAACTCTGGCTGCTACCTGTAAGTTCTGAGCCATGCATGGACATGTGACTTGCCCATGAGACTCCAAAACGCCATCTTGGAGCTGGACTTTGTATAGGAGAGAGGAGGGGGTCTCAACCCACAAGAGAAAGTCTATTTAAGCCCGTGGGAGACCCCTCCATTTGGTCTTCAGCTGGCTCAAGACATAGCCTCTCCACGCCCAAGGTTACCCGAGAGAAACTGGAACAAAGGACAGTAACTACAGGGGGTGTGAGCGATTGCTGGAGTCAGACTACAAGGTGACTAGTCTCTAAAAGGAAGCTTACTGGAATTCCTCTAAGGGTGAGGTTGTTATCTGTATTCAGTTTCTCACTCTATTAGACATAGACTTGTATGTTTTATTCTATTTTGCTTGGTAATTCACTTTGTTCTGTCTGTTACTACTTGGAATCACTTAAATCCTACTTTCTGTGTTTAATAAAATCACTTTTTACTTATTAATTAACCTAGAGTATGTATTAGTACCGAGGGGGGGGGGGCAAACAGCTGTGCATATCTCTCTATCAGTGTTATAGAGGGCGACCAATTTATGAGTTTACCTGTATAGGCTTTATACAGGGTAAAAGGGATTTATCTGGGGTTTGGTTTGCCCATTGGGAGTTGGGCATCTTAGTGTTAAAAGGCAGGAACATGTCTTAAGTTGCTTTCAGCTAAGTCTGAAGCTTTGGGGCACATGGTTCAGACCCTGGGTTTGTGCTGGAGCAGACTGGCGTGTCTGGCTCAGCAAGACAAGGTGCTGGAGTCTCAAGCTGGCAGGGAAGGCAGGGGCAGAAGTAGTCTTGGCACATCAGTTGGCAGTCCCAAAGCGGTTTCTGTGATCCAACCCATCACAAAAGACCTATAATTTAATTGATTTTTTTACCCAAAAACAGTGGTTGGTGTGGGAAGGTTTCTTGTGATTGTCTCACTGTCCCTCTTTCAGCACAACAACTGTGGCCAATGACCTTTCTTCTACCCTCTGTGTCCCATGCTGCCTGCCTCCCTGTACAAACAAACAAACTCTGCTACAATAGTATATGGTCCCATGGACTTCAGTGCGTTCTGGCTCAGGTCCAGATACAACAGACATAAAATACAGCTCTTTCTCCATATCTACTGATATCTAAAAACTCAAAATAGCTAGAGATAAATTTGATTAGTATTTATATAAGCACATATCAGATTCAGCTTTTTGCAGTGGAAGCATTTCTGTTAAATTGCACAAAAAATAACTCTGATTTCTGTTGAATTTTAATCCTATTTTTCTCCTCTATTTTCCCTGTGTTAGACTTTCCTTTTTCTTTTTTTCTTTGTCCAATCACTTCCTCCTTCGAAGCTTGATGAGAGTACCATTTTTTTCTTTTGTTGTTTGTTTTGTTTTCTGCGTTTAGAAAGGAAGCTTGCCTGTCAAGTTGTGCCAGTGCCTCTGGCCATTAGCTGCCCCTGTTTAATAAGTGATTGGATTTTATTTGTCATGTGGGTGGATGAAATATACATTCATTTTAGAAAACGAACAAACAAGAAGACAGTAAATCCTGTCTATTTAGAAACAAAAATCCCAAACCTTACAAACATGACTAGATTTTAATTATGCATTTTAGTTCACTCTAATCAAACATCTTAAGGACACAAGTTTCATTTCACTAATTAAAATGCCCACAAAGCTTGACTCTTCTCTACTTTCCTTTAAAAATTAATGGTGTCTCTCTTCCTAGATGAATATTCCTTCCTGAATCTTATTCCCTCTTCAGAGTGGTTCACCTGAATGTACTACATAAAACCAATGAATCCTGATGTGCACTGAGACTCCTCTACTCTCTCTAATATGCCCCTTTTTCATACCAAAAAGGTAAAGCCTCCATAAAGGCTTTGATTGGTTACTTCTTTTAGATCTGCTAGCTAACTGTTCATGTATTGTTGTCTGCTGTGGTCTACCTCTGCCTGATGCTGTTAACTCAGTAGTTCCCTGTAACTGTTCCAGGCCAAAAAATATTTATAGTACTAAATCATTGTGGACCTGATTCTGCCACTTTTACTCTCATGAAGTAATCCCTCAGAGTGCAAATAATCCCATTGAAATGAATGGAGCTACGCAAAGAATAAAGGACTACTGAACAGGAGCAGGCGTAGCAGAATTAATATCAGAATTAATTAGATATAAGCCAATAGATTTTGATATGAAAGTTAGTTTGTGTCTAAAAGACAGTATGCGTGTGTGTGGGGGGGGTGAAGAATCTGTGCAAACACAAGCATGGTGAAACCTTTTGATTTGCTCAGTACCTGTGAGAAATAAATGTTTAGTTAGAAACACATTTAAGGTACAATAAAAAAGAGGCCCCTAATGGTGCCTAACACCTATGGTAGGAAATGATTTAGTAATGCTGATTAGACAGAGAGAGAGGGAGAGCAATATCAGCCCAGTAAAATTATCTATTATTTGACTTTATCTCCAGAGTTTGAAAACTCTTTCACAAGCTGAATGGGGCTACTTACAGAGAAAAGGATTACTCTAAGTAAGGTTTCAGAGTAGTAGCCGTTTTAGTCTGTATCCACTAAAAGATCAGGAGTACTTGTGGCACTTTAGAGGCTAAGAAATTTATTAGAGCATAAGCTTTTGTGGGCTACAGCCCACTTCACTGGATGCATAGAATGCAACATATACTAAGAAGAAATATATATACATACAGATAAGTTGGAAGTTGCCATACAAACTGTGAGAGGTTAATTAGTTAAGATGAGCTATTTTCAGCAGGAGAAAAAAACTTTTGTAGTGATAATCAAGATGGCCCATTTAGACAGTTGACAAGAAGGTGTGAGGATACTTTACTTTAGGGAAATAGATTCAATATGTGTATTGACCCAGCCACTCCCAGTCTCTATTCAAACCCAAGTTAATAGTATCTAGTTTGCATATTAATTCAAGCTCAGCAGTTTCTCCTTTGAGTCTGCTTCTGAATCTTTTCAGTTGCAAAATTGCCACCCTTAAATCTTTTACTGAGTGGCCAGAGAGGCTGAAGTGTTCTCCTACCGGTTTTTGAATGTTATGATTCCTAATGTCAGATTTAGAATGGAGCTCTCTAAAAGCTGGCACTCCGGACTCAGTGGTTGGGAACATCACTGCCAGAGCATGGGTAGTAGAATTTCTTCCTGAAGACACAAGAGATTCCTCACAGACATGTGCTAAGACAAGCTTAAGCTTCAACTGTCTGTCTTTAAATCTGACTTTTTTTTTTCAAACAGTACAAAACAAAGTAAAGCTTCTTATCACACATTTTGGTTTATACTAGTTTATACAGAAAAAAAAGGTTTTGTTTAAGAACACCATTCTGATCATGCTGAGCGGTACCTTGCTTTTTGAGAATTTCTATTTATTTCACTATATCACATGAAGAAGGGACTCAAAATCTAGCATTTAAATGAAAAATATTCATTACCTGATGAATAGCCAGATATTGTGATCTGATGTGTCATATGAATCCTGCACTGTCAAATAAGGATATAAACTCACAGACTCATTAAAATTTTATACACGCATCATTTAGGTCTTTTTGGAAATAAATTGTTGAGCCAGATCCTCAGTCTTGCCTAAGTCCCTTTTATGCTACATCCCAGTGAAGCTGATTGCTCCAGAATGGACTTTAGACTGGTTCTCTGTTGGCTTGATACCACCTGCTTTCTGGTTGGGTACAGAGTATGGTAGTGGTATGAAGAAGTGTGCTGGGGTAACCTGGGCATCAGGGTGCTAGAGAGCACCCTTAGGCTGCTCTAAGGTGCACCAATGGCCTCCTGCAGCCCCAGAATCAGGCCAGTGGCTTACAGATATCTTCCCTTCTTCTTGTTGGTCTTTTTTCTGGACATAAATTGTAGAGGTAATATTGATAGAGGCAATTTGCTCCATGGTTTCTGCCCCTAATCCTCCCCCAATTAAAATCAGCAGTTCTCCATATTATAATACATACCCATTTAGCTGTAGTGTATGCCTGGCTATGCTAAAAATGGCACTGGCATATCCAAATTTTGTTCTTATCCAGAATGTTTTCTGTATCTATTTAAGGGCCTAATTGTGGAATTATTATGTAGATGGCCAGCACAGGGATTTTGCACCTCTTAAATCTTCAGAACAGATGTTTTCAGTCTCCAGAATCTCTGACCCTGATCCAAAGTGTTGTAAAGGCCTCCCTCTATTTCACCCAGTTGTAAGCCCTTATATAAATAGTCCCATTGTTGTAACTGATAATGATAAGGACCTCCTTTGAAAAGCGCTTTGAGCTCTATGGATAAAAAGCACTATTAAAGAACTAGGTATTGTTATTATTAATTATTATTATTTGAGTGCTCATCAATATAAAATTCCTTTTTCCACAGCCAGGCTCTTAATTTGCTGAATGATTGGTAGAATTTTTTGGCATAGAAGGGATTTCAGGATATTGGCTACATATAGCACACTAGTATCACACAGGAAAAGAGATACTGTGCTCAAGATGGCAATAAACACTGCCACTTGATAGCCTCATTAGGAACATGAGCACTTTAGGTAGAAGTTTCAAGGCAAGCAGTAAGGAACTAAGAAAATGCTTATGTCCATAGTTAGGGCTTTTGGTGTTATAACATTTAAGATATATGCTACATGAAAGGGGTGATCTCCAGATTAAATTACTTTCTGGCATGGTTCTTCACAGAATCTCAGCTGTTTTATATGCAACCATAAAAATTTGCAGGGAAATATATTTCATCTTTATTTGTGTGTAACTAATAAAATATTTGCTGATGCTCAGGAAACATGTTTATATAAAGTGTATATTATATGGTCTTGTATTCTTTTTCTTCCTAAGCTTATTACAGGAATCCCAGTGCAAAGTAGTTAGATGTCCAGGTTGGCAACATGGGAAAGCCACATCCAGTTACAACATGTCCGTAGGGTAGGCTCATCACCAAGCAACTTTATTGTCCTTGATATATTGAAATTACGCTAGGGATTCTAGTGCTTACTCTAGCTTTAGATGCTCATTATCTTATCAAATTCCACTTTCATCCTAAAGAAGTGAAGTTGTCTGACTTCATTCTGAGAAGGACTATCTACTGTTTTACCACAAGTTTATTTAAAAAAAAAAGAGGGGGAATGGAGAGGGCAACTTTATATAAAATCTTAGCGCACACACGAGCAATAATCTGATGTATTAAAAGAGTATTGCAACAAACACGCTAACTTCATCTCAGGTTTGTGAAAATAGTTTCTCCTTAATTTCTGACATTAGTTAAAATGATCAGAAATGGGTTTATCCAGCAAGCAAACCAACACAAAACATCTTAGCATTTCATTTTCCTTATAGCATGTCCTGTCACCCCCTATTTTTGTAGATAGACTAATTAATTTAGTTGCATATGTTTCTCAACGAAAAATTGGATCAATCTAAAGCATCCCACACCAGAAAATACACAGTTAATATGTCAGGATAGCTTATGTTTTGTGTGGTTTGCACCTCCAAAAACATAAAAACAGCTTCATAAAAATCACCCAGCTGTTTACTTTGAAAAACCCTTTAAATAAATAGAAGTAGTTACACTGACACAATATATTTTAGTGCTTATAAAAGCCCTTGCTATATATTGTACATGAGCATATATTGCCACACTGCAGTACTCCAGAGTTATTAATTCAACTGGCTTTGACTGCAAGCTTTAAAATAAAGGTCAGCCATGTAAACACAAACTTTGCAGAAAACCGCAATCAAGGGAGATGATTCATTTTTTTTTAATTTTCAATATGCATGATGCTATATTGCAGAAGAGTTTTAAAGAAATGAATGCAAGTGTACTTTACACAGTACTGTGCCTGGAACACTTTCACAGAATTTTCTTACTTGGGTTGAACTCTCTACAAACATACACTTTCTTCAGTATTTTAGCTAATTGCGTTGAGAATCATCTCATTTTATGTTTGTTGTCTCAGGGATACCTACACCAATGTCCAATCTGGAAGGACAAGTCTTCATTAAATGAGAAATTAGATACTCAGTTAATGAAGCTTTTGATGACTGACAGAAAATCTGTGATATATTCTCTGTCTGGATCCCTTAATAGGTTTACAGAGTTAAATCTAACGTTGGTCTTCCATTAACAGCAAGACTTTGCTGGCTGGAGTGTTCTGCTTTTTTAATTATTTAGTGACTCAGTAGCACAGACAGCCTCTACAAAAGCCCAATGATCATATGCAGCAACAAATGAACGCCATAATCTTAACAAGATTATCATAATAAAGAGTCATCAGAGAAATTAAAATTATGTGCTTTAATTACAAAATTATAACCCCATTAACTTCTCTGCATGAAAAGTGGGAGTTGGGGAATAAAGAGAAAGAACCCATAGATGGCTATTAAAAACTCTAGAGCAAGTTAAAGTGGGGGAAATATGCTATGTGGGCTCAAATATTACAGGTAATTTATTTTGTAGCATATATTTGATACAGATTAGTGTTTCCAAAATTAAACAATGGGAAATGTACAAGTTTTGAGTTTTGGTTTTTCTTCCCCTTCCCTCCCCCTCAAGATTTTTGTGTTTACCAGTCTAAGCTAAGCACAGTCCAAGGCTGCAAACTTAAAAGCAGACCCTTATTTAAATATGCCTAAAGCTGTGAAATAATTATGCCCTAAATAAGTTATTAGAACAATATTGCCACTAATGCATTATTTATGTCTATTTGTTCAAAAGTTTGTAACAGCAAAAGTACTGAAGTGACGTTTCCAAAGACATTAACATGAAAATGAGAAGAATCTGAAGAGAAAAAAAATATTCAAAGAGCAACTTCTTGCTAAGATAGTCTTCAATAATGTATACACCAGCTACATTTTTTACTGTTAATATACACATGCAATATTCATAGGCCTACTTTAAAGCTTTCTTCATATTACGTTTGCATGTATATATAAAAAAATACATTTTACAACAGTGTTTTAAAGTATTGTTATGACACAAAATAATACATTTAAAAAAATCTACACATTTTGTTATATGCAATTCAAGTAGTAAATAGTGATGAATTTTCTTGCTACTAGATTAATTATTTTTTTTAATTAGACAGTTCACTGAAATTATATTAAATGTAAGGTGATCTGCACCTTTTGAAGATTAAATAAAAGGGAAAATAAGTGAATGTATTATATTCAGTGAAGCATGTGATTAGATTTTAATGCAGCTGCAATCTCATTCGTTTGTCATAGAAAAAAAAATTGTGATCCTGTACACAAATCAGTACAGAAATCTGCTTATAACTTCCCCCCCGCCACAGAACAACAAATTTTAGTTCATAAAATAGCTTTAACAACATTGCGATCAAGCTACTGGCAAAACATACAGAACTAAAACTGAGCTCTCAATGTATTTTATGCCATATCTACTTACAAGTTGAAATAAAAACAACAAAATACAAGCTAAACAAAAGCTTTTAGTTTCCATTATCCACATTGTGGATGTTAGCTTCCCCTAATCCATGAGAGAGTTTTATAGAATCACATAAAATTCAGGCGGCCCATGAGTAATTGACCTTTTGGGTCTACAAATAATGGTTTCTGTGGGTTCTTGTCTACCTTTTCCAAGTATCCTGGAGTGACTGAATGACAATCAATGAACTGGCAGTTATTTCATTGCTGTATTAATCCTCTGCAGAGGAAATAAATATGCTTTTTGTGGGTTATCAGTTCTCATTCTCTTAAAGTTTCCTTCTAGTCAAGAACCTGATATTCTTAGATTCCTTTGTTACGTGTAAGATATCATCATTGTTCTGAAAACCCTCAACAGACTCTGGCAGCTTTGAAAAACTATCTCCAGGCCAAAATATTGTAAACATGTTGGATTTGTATTCACTGTAATGTCACAAATACGTGATTTCCATAAGTGTGTTTTTGTGAATACCTGTACTGGGACTGTACAATAAAGACTGTTGTGATCTCTCTGTCTTGTTACCTGACAAAGCCTATGAGAATGAAATGTTTGCCAGTTTGTCACATATAACACAGATCATCTCCTCTCATGACAAACCAAAGTCTTTAGCAAAAAGAACGAGGAGTACTTGTGGAACCTTAGAGACTAACAAATTTATTTGAACATAAGCTTTCGTGGGCTAAAACCCACTTCATCTGATGCATGCAGTGGAAAATACAGTAGGAAGATATATATATATATATATATATATATATATAGATAGATAGATAGATAGATAGATAGATAGATAGATAGATAGATAGATAGATAGATCTTGATCAATTGTGATCAATTAAGGTGAGCTATTATCAGCAGGAGAAAAAAAAAAACCTTTTGTACTGATAATCAGGATGGCCCATTACCAACAGTTGACAAGAAGGTGAGAGTAACGGTGGTGGTGGGGGGGAATAAGCATGGGGAAATAGTTTTACTTTGTGTAATGACCCATCCGCTCCCAGTCTTAATTCTTAATTTAATGGTTTCCAGTTTGCAAATTAATTCCAATTCAGCAGTCTCTCGTTGGAGTCTGTTTTTGAAGTTTTTTTGTTGTAATATTGCAACTTTTAGATCTGTAGTTGAGTGACCAGGGAGACTGAAGTGTCGGAGAACACTTAATTGATCACTCTCATTATAGTGTGTATGGCATCACCCATTTTTTCATGTTCTCTGTGTGTATATATATATTTTCCGACTGTATTTTCAACTGCATGTATCCGATGAAGTGGGTTTTAGCCCACAAAAGCTTATGCTCAAATAAATTTGTTAGTCTCTAAGGTGCCACAAATACTCCTCATTCTTTTTGCTGATACAGACTAACACGGCTACCACTCCGAAGTGTTTAGTTATCTCAACTAAAGGTAAAAGTATATGCAATATATTTCAGGAAGTTATATCACCCTTTTTGCTCAAATGATATTTTAGTGGCAGCATGCAAAATTATAGCCGGCTGCAGCCAAGCTCTCCTGCTATTTACCAGGTTCTTAAAAATCCCTACGGATATCCTCAATAAAAAGTTACAATATATTTCAATGAAATGCTTGTTACTTCCCATATACATCCTACAAGAACCAACCCTGTGCCAACGAAACAATCTGGCATACTGGTGCATATTGTCTACTCTTCTACACTGAGTTCCTAATTCATAATTGATAATGCAAAGGATACCTAATGCCAATGGGTGCGAATGGATCCATTGGGGGAAATACCATTTCTAATGTATGTTATACTGTCTCATGCTATCCAATGTTTGAGTTCAGTGTTTAACTATGCATGAAAATTTAGGTTTTAACATAGCCAGGGAAGTTCCTCTATCTGAGCCTACCAGATTTTTTTATATAGTTAGATTTATTTGCTATTCTAGGAGGCTTGTCTGAAATTTTTAATCAGAGTAGAAATCTCCTGGAGATCAATATCATAAATATACAGAAGAAACTTGGAGAGATTTGAGCATGAGGAGAACAGCAGCAGACATTTTAACACAGTTTATTTCAAATAGACTGAAAACATGATGAAATTCTTGCTGCTTATTATTGAAGATGAGTAGGCATGTTATCTGGCCCACTGATTATAGAGTGCCCCTTTTTTACAGTTACTCATTGAAATGATTTACTTCTCGTGCACAGGTTCATACTTGTCACTATTTGCGGAGATTATTGCTAACTTGCCATTTAGTCAATCCAGCTATGTTAATTTAGAGGTAGCCTGAAATGGAAAGATTTGCTGCCTACAGTACTTGCAGTGAGTAACATTTACTCATTAGTAGACAGGTTACATGGCCTACAGATTGGCTACAAAAAATAAATGGGGTGTTCAGGACCTGAATCAGTAACTTGCATGTCATTGGCAGCTGGAGTTAAGCCAAACATCTCATTAGTATGTCGTACCTCTGGCACAGAATGAAGAAGAATACCAAAATGCATAAAACAAAGGGGGAGATAAAAGGAAAGCGTGAAATGGGGAAAGCACTTCTTCTCTGTGCTGTGGACTTCCTAATGGATGTTTCACAGCCCAGGAGATTACCATATGGTATATAGATGCACATAGCTAACATACTGGTGTTTGATTAGTTATTTGCAGGTAATTAAAAATATTTTGGACAATACTGGATAGCAAATGACAAAGCAGTTTTGTGATAGAGTCTGAGCTCATATAATTGTTCATACCTCTTCAACTCACTCCTCTCTTTCTGGAAATTAGCGGAGATTGCTTTTAGATTTATTTGGCTTAATATGCAATGACACCCACCATGGGTGGGGTTGGGGGCTTTTTTATTTATATTTTATTTAAAAGAAAATCCCCAAAATAAGGAAGGATTGAGAGGCAGACAGCAGAATGGAAAGTCGAAAGAATGGGAGGGGAGGAAAAAGAGAGGAAGGAAGGGATACTGGGAGGGGAAAGTGACACCTCGGTTTCCATCTCCTGGATGTCTAAACATCAAAGGTTTCTAAAAAGTTAGACCACAGCTTTTAAAATTTTTCTGAGATCCCCCTTCTTTGAAACATTGCTGATAGACCAGCCATGTCACTGGGCAAACTTCCAGCTGTGGAGGCAATTTTCTTGTCCATCTAAGCTATACGAGTCTTTTCTCTGCAAGTGCTGCTCTAGAGAACCAACATTTCCATAAGGATGGTGTTTTTAAAAAGCTCTTCACATTGGCCTCCCTGGTCACACTGAAGTCTAAGGGAGGTTTAACATTTGCTACAATAGGGGCAGCATTAGGTCAATGTTGAGTGCTTTTGAAAATCCTATCCTTTCTATTAGTCTTATTGCTGCATTTTTGTTGTTTGCTGAGAGGAGAAATAAGGGTCCAAATAACCTTTCAGTGAGCAACAGATTTCCTTCCTTGCATTATTCAATAGAATCTTTGTTTTCTCT
The DNA here is from genome assembly GCF_015237465.2 of Chelonia mydas. Lineage (NCBI taxonomy): Eukaryota > Metazoa > Chordata > Testudines > Cheloniidae > Chelonia > Chelonia mydas. Next base: position 70,606,852 of record NC_057849.1, read on the forward strand.
ACAGTTGCGATAGTCTTCTTTTAGTTAGTAATCAATATGAACATAGAATGATTAATGGAAAGGGGTTCTTTTATGTGAAAATATTCCAGTGAGACTGGAGAAATGGGAACAACAAAGGTTAAGCAACAGCAAATGTAATATATTCCATAACTTCTGACTCTCACTAAACATTCTTAAGCCTCACACTATTGGCCATATTTGACATTTTGAAAACAAAATGCAGAAGGGAAATATTTGAAATTCAGAGTCCCAAATTTTTCTTCGAAGACAAAGAACAGTCTCTCTCTGGACAAATTAATATTTAACTATTTATACAAAGTGGAAAAGATCCAGTAGGAGAAATCAAGAGACTGACTCTACAGCTCACTTGTCTGTGATGTTTGAGAAACTGGTTCGGGTTGTGGCTCTGAATCATGCAGAGCAGGAACTTGAGGCTGATCTCTCACATCTCAAGTGACTGCCCAAACCATTGGACTATTGACTATTCTCAGGCCTCTTTCTCTTGTGCTAAAAACAAAGAATAAGAAATAGACAGGTATAATTTTTGGTCTATATGACAATGAATGAAAACAATATTAAAACCTCAATTTTTCACAAAATGGAATTCTTGTTTACCAGATAGCCCTACTTAGGCTCCTAAGTCCCATTTTAAAAGTGATTTAAGCACTTAGGAACCTGAATCTGAAACTTGAGGTAACTAAATGAGGAAAATATATTGACAAACAACTGCAAATGAAAACAGTTGAATGATCCTCAGCTCTGACTTTCTTGATTGCTAGTCAATCATTCTTTGTCTGGAATGGTTCATGAACTGTGATCCAGAGCTCACTGGAGTAAACGTAAGGATATCAGATTAGGCCCTTACTGCCAGAACAGCAGCAGCAGAATCAGTGGATAAAATCATGGTGAGAAGCAGACAAATCCCAAAGCGTTGTTTGCTTTCTATTCTGATCTGTTGTGTAGTGTTGTTGTGCAGAATTAGACAGCTGCTGCCTGCAGCTGCAGATCTGTCTGTATTTCAGGGATGGGCAAAGTGCTTATGTATAGTTTGTAAACTGTATAGAGCTATGGAGTCTTTGCATGGATAACTAAAATTCATAAACATATCTGAATAAGGTCAGTATTTAAAATAAAAGCGGTAACTTTTTAAAGTGATCCTTAATTTGAAGGTCCTAATTCATATGTGCCCAATTTGATACACCTAGGATCTGGTTTTCAAAAGTACTGATATAAGCATGGTCTAAATGAACTCTCCCCTGACAGCTAGCTGGGGAGAGGGAGAGACTTCAGGAGCAAACTGTATTTACATGAACACACCTACTCTGCATAGGTATCTAGCAGACAGGAGCTGTGTAGCTCCTGTGAAAGTAAGAGGGGTGGGGACAGATATCACAGCCAGGAGATGTGGACTCTTCCTAAGGGTCCCTGGTCTGGTTTGACCTGTTCCTTCCCAATGTTCAAAGATAGAGCTAAATCAGTGGTTCTCAAACTAGGGCTGCTGCTTTTTCAGGGAAAGCCCCGGCGGGCCAGGCCTATTTGTTTACCTGCTGTGTCCGCAGGTTTGGCTGATCGCGGCTCCCATTGGTTGTGGTTTGCCGCTCCAGGCCAATGGGGGCTGCAGGAAGTGGTATGGGATGAGGGATGTGCTGGCCGCCCTTCCAGCAGCCCCCATTGGCCCGGAGTGGCGAACCGCGGCTAGTGGGAGCCACGATTGGCCGAACCTGTGGACGTGGCAGGTAAACAAATCAGCCCGGCCTGGCCCACCAGGGGCTTTCCCTGAACAAGCGGCGGCCCTAGTTTGAGAACCACTGAGCTAAATGGACTTCATTAGGAACCTTTTGTATTTTAAGTACTCAATAAGAGCTGAAATCACTTGTGGTGGGGCAGTGTTTCTGCCCAGCCTGCTGAGAGCTAAAAATCACTAAGAGACTGACCTACAGAGGTCACAGCAGACAGGCAGGTGGCAGCAGAAGGTGACTGATGGGTGGTTAGAGAAAGTGGTGAGTAGATGAGCATCCAGGCAGCGAGGAACAGTGGAGAGTGGAGTGTCCAGGAAGCAAGGAACAGCGGCTGGTAAGGTGGACAGCAGGGAGGAACACCGGCGGGTGAGGCGGCCAGCTAGAGCAAGTGCTCAAATGGTAGAGCAAGCCAGGTGCCTTTTTCCCTGGGTGGGAAATGAACTCACACAGATGCAGCTCTGAACCCAGGGTCCTCATTGACCAATACAACCACTGTGAATGGGGTATGGTGAGGGAGCAGAGGGGGCACAGTAAAGGAAATTTTGGTTGTTGAACTTGTCATAAATATAAAGGGAAGACTAGCCACCTTTAAATCCCTCCTGGCCAGAGGAAAAAACCCTTTCACCTGTAAAGGGTTAAGAAGCTAAAGATAACCTCCCTGGCACCTGACCAAAATGACCAATGAGGAGACAAGATACTTTCAAAGCTGGGGGGGGGCGTAAACAAAGGGTTCTCTCTGTCTGTGTTGGTTTTTGCTGGGACCAGGAGCAGGAATGTAGGTCAGAACTCCTATAAAGAGTTAATAAGCAATCTAGTTAGATATGTGTTAGATTCTGTTTTGTTTAAATGACTGATAAAATAAGTTGTGCTGAATGGAATGTATATTCCTGTTTTTGTGTCTTTTTGTAACTTAAGGTTTTGCCTACAGGGATTCTCTATGTTTTGAATCTGATTACCCTGTAAGGTATTTTCCATCCTGATTTTACAGAGGTGATTCTTTTACTTTTTCTTCAATTAAAATTCTTCTTTTAAGAACCTGATTGCTTTTTCATTGTTCTTGAGATCCAAGGGTTTGGGTCTGTGTTCACTTATGCAAATTGGTGAGGATTTTTATCAAGCCTTCCCCAGGAAAGGGGGTGTACGGCTTGGGGGGATTTTTTCAGGGGGAAAGACGTTTCCAAGTGGGCTCTTTCCTGGTTATATTTTGTTAGACGCTTGGTGGTGGCAGCAATAAAGTCCAGGGACAAAAGGTAAAATAGTTTGTACCTTGGGGAAGTTTTAACCTAAGCTGGTAAAAATAAGCTTAGGAGTTTTTTCATGCAGGTCCTCACATCTGTACCCTAGAGTTCAGAGTGGGGAAGGAACCTTGACAGAACTCAAGAACATGAAGCAGAAGACTCTTCTCCACTCACTCTGGGGTGAGTGTCCTGCTCACAGTTTTATGTTTATGAATCCTGCTTATGGAATTTTCCCTAATTAATGTCAGGTGACTTCTCTCCTTCCATTAAAATTTTATTTTCTACACTCAGACTCTGTGTTTGCGAGTGGTGAAATATTGCTTCTCAGAGGCACCCAGGGGTGAAATGTAATTTCCCCAGATTACTGGGTGGGGGGCTCGAGCCAGTTCTGTATTGTTTTGTTGAAAAGGAACTCCTGGATATTGAATCCATCCCTGGTTGCTGCAGGCTACACCTGGCAGAAGGATTACACTGAATAATACAGTTGATCAGAGAATGGACAATAATTTTGTAACTTTTAAAAGGTTTGTTACTGTTTTGGGGGGTTTTTTGGTGGTTAATATTTGCAAAAAAAATTTGCACCTAAAAGATGTTCAGCATCTTTCCCAATTATGTCATAGATGTGTTGAGCTGGGCACTATTTCAAATTTGACCATAATTATTTTAGGACCTGATTCTGCCATCCTTATTGATATCAAATATTACCTTCCTCTGTAAATGCTCCCATTGAAATCAGTAGTGTAATTACTCATGCTGTAAAGTACAATTCATTGTATGAGGGCTAAAATCAGGAGCATACAGAATAAAAGAGACATGAGCGATGGGGAAACATGAATTCTAGTGATAGCCAAAATTCAAAATGTTCATTCATTACATCAGGATAGGTCCTTAATTATCCAGAATTTTATCAAAATCTTACAATTAAAAATACTTAATACTTAGTACTCAAATAGTATAGGTCTTTCCTGCTTCAGAGTGCTTTATGAACATTAGCTAATTAATCCCCACAACAGTAAATATTACAAATGCGATCAGTGAAGAGAGAACAACTCCTGTCATTAGAGCTCGAGAGTTTATGGTCCCCAGTCCTATGCAGACATCATTAGAACATATATTTGTTATCTAAACCTTTTGAGATCTCCATTCTACGTGGCCACATTCCCCATCTCCAATCCTTCCTCCTCCCTGAGCCCATCCTTCTAGTCCCACTTGCATCACCATCTTCCTTTTTTGTTCCTGTGACATTATCTTATTAAAATATGACCATAAAGATCATTGTTGCAACCACTGTTAAATATTTGCAACAAATCTCGTACAAAAGTTGTCAAGTAAGGAGTCTGTGGAAAGGATATGATTTGCTGAATATGATTATGCTATTTGCATGTATGCATCTTTTTTAATGTATGTATTTATTTATTTATTTGTATTTGAAGCTATTAGTATTGACTCTATACCTGGATTTCAAATGTTTGCTCCTGGAGTAATGCCCACAAGGTACTTAGCCTGCACATCTTGGCGGGATTATTCAAATTAAGTGGCTCATCAAGGAACACTTAACTAACAATGTACCATGGGAAACACCTATTTACACTTAATGGAATTTCCTGCCATGACTAAGCAAAGTCATGCATAGACATGCGACTTGCGCATGTGACTCCAAACTCCATCTTTACCTGCAATTTTCCACTAGCTCTGCTGAGGGCTTTGTTTGAAACAATGGATTTCCCTCCACATGGCAGAAGCTATAAAAGGCCCTGGAAACATCTCCATTTTGCCTCTTTCATGCTCAAGCCTCTGGACTATGGACTTATACTAATAGGAGCATTCTAACCAAGGAATTGAGGACCTTCCAATGATTTGAAAACAACCAGAGACTTGACTTAAGCCAGCAGTTTATTCCATCACTGCTACAAGCCTGAACCAAGAACTTTGCAATTATTGTATGTATTTGATTCCTTTAACCAATTTTAACTCTAACCTTTCTTTCTTTCTTTTTATAAATAAACCTTTAGATTTTAGATACTAAAGGGTTAGCAACAGTGCAAGTCTTTCAATGGTTCCCCAGCTATGCCCCAGGTTTTTCAGCTCGGCTTCCACAGCTCTTCACGGTGTTGTTTTCAGGAGGCCTTGTTTTTGTTTGCCTTCTCGTGTCCATCTTATTGCTACTCTGGTGATGGAATCAGTTTCCATCTGAAGCACATGGCCAATCCATCTCCAATGTCTCCTGGCAATGATGGTGCTCATATCCTCTTGGCTGCACTGTATCAATAGATCTTTGTTTGAGATTGTTCTGGGCCAAAAGATACCGAGGCAGGTAGTATGGAATTAAGACAGTTTGGACAAGTCATACTTTCTCATTCCCCAGCATTCTGTACTATAAAGTAATGTTGAAAGTATGCAGTTCTCATAAATCTTTGGTTTTTCATGTTGATGATTTCCTGACTGTATTTAAACTCCTGAAGGTGTTCCTGGCTTTAGTGATTTTGTTCCACATGTCCTGGCTTGTTCCACCGTCCTGGCTGATGGTGCTGCCCAAGTATGTGAATGTTTCTACATTGGTGAGAACATAATTCTCTATCTGTACTGGTGATGGTGAGGCAATATTAAGGTCATGATGTCTGTCTTATTGCAGTTGATTTTCAGTCCAATTTGCTGGCTGAATGCATTGAGTCAAGTTGTTTTTTTCTTGTATATGGTGTTGGCTATATGATAGCAGGGTGAGATCATCTGCGAAGTCTAGATCTAAAAGGAATGAGAAGGGTGTCCATTTAATGCCTCTTGGCATGTCTTCTGTTGTACACTGTGTTACTCAGTGTATTATTATATTGAATATAATATATTGCAATATTGCAATATTGAAGAGGATTGCAGACATGACGCACCCCTGAGGTACTCCCATTTTGACTTCAAAACTGAGCTCATTGTGATCAACACTGCATGTAAAGTTGAACTAAAAACATGTGATGATGTTGATTATATGGAGAGGGATTCCATATGCCTGAAGATCCTGTGAATGCTATCGAAAGCCTTCTCAAAGTCAATGAAATGTATGTAGAGTTGCCATTGCCATTCTAAGCATTGTTCTGTTATGTTTCGTAGAGTGAAGATCTGGTCTGTGCATCCACGCCCTTTCCAAAAACCAGCTTGTTCTTTTCTGAGAATGCTATCGACTGTGTCTGATATACGCTGGACTATGATCTTACACAATACTTTGCTTGGCACAGGTAAAAGTTATAACGCCAATTATTACAATCACCGAGAGTTCCTTTCTTTTGTATCTTCACTATAACCCCATTGGTCCACTCATCTGGAACTTTTTCCCTTTCCCAGACTGATGTACATAAAGGGGCCAGCATAGATGCTGCTAACTCAGTATTTACCTTGAACAATTCTGTAATCAAGTTATCCTTTGCAGGAGCTTTCCCATTTTTAAGGATTTGATGGCATGAATGATCTCTTCCTTAGTTGGGGTGTCTGTGTTGATATCAAGATCATCATATGCCTCCTGGATGCCACGGTTACAGATCCCTACATTCTTAATTGCCAAATTCCCTTTTTTCCATCCATAAAGAAATTCCTCAGCACCACTTTCCAGCCATATGGTATTATGTGATTCCTCAGTTCTAGCACTTTGCAGGGATTTGACCAAATGCTCTAAGCAAATCCTATGTGTTCCAGAGCTTCCAAAGTCAGAGATGCCTTTGGGTGCATTCTCCATAATCACAGGAGGTGAGGGGACAAGTCTCCAGACTCACAAGATTGGAAGACAGCAACTAGACCTTTTAAGTCTCTGAGTTAGAAATTAACAAAGATAGAAATCTGGAGGTCAGGGGAAGGAACTGGATATTTAGCAAAACATTTTCAATAAATTTAAAAGATGTTTTATTTGTGGGTCAGCCAGATTCTTATTTTTTACTGAACTGGTTTGATCATCCCTTATTAATAAAACTATACAGGAAAAAACATATCCTGAAGATGCTGCAACAGGGTCTAACCACGATAGAAATAAAACAAATACCAAAAAGTTGACGAACAGCAAGCGTAAGAGACTTTGACAAGTGTAACTGTGAAAAGTAAATGCAGGTACTGTGAAAAACAAATATGGATAGCATGACAGATGCAAAATATGGAAGTAAGTGACAAGTACAGCTACTAAACTTCCACAAATAGAGATAATGTCATAATGATCAAAAGAGAACTTGGCAAACATAAAAGACAATATAGTTATGAAGTAAACAAAGCAAATGATCCTGATGTAAACTCAAAACCAGACCCTGGTTTCAGAACAAATTTAGCAGAAGCAGCAGCTGTATTATATAAAAGTGTCTTTGCCGGTAGCAAGGATAGAAGCTTACACAGCACACAAGTGGGAGATAAAAAGGAAATGAAATAGAAATGCCTTCAAAATGTATACCATTGAAGTACAAAGGAATAAGGTCATGGCATATGAGACTCATAATGGCAAAGTACATATGAGAGGCCATTGTGCAACTACACCTCTGTCCCTTTACATCATTGCATTGACATTGATGATTTTGCTAGTCTCCAACAATTAGATGCAGCCAATTAACTTTGTTAAACTATTGGAATGTTAGCTGTTCTTTCAAATGACCCATCATTATTCTTTCAACTAATCCATCATAAAAAGGATCGCAAAAAGCGATTTTATTTGCTTTAAGTATATTTTAAAATAACCCATGTCACTCAAAATCTTTGCAATCAGGAGTTTAATAACAAATGCTATCTGGGCCAGCCAAGATATAGTAACTCTGTAACCCACACAATTAAGGTATTTCTAAGTCATTTATCATTTTGGTGTCAAAGCATCAAGGTAGAAAAAATTTTGCAATGTGATGTACCAGCAAAAAGGACAATTAAATGTTAGGCTGCGTACTCAGAGGCCTTATGATATGGAACAGGAAAGTAATGGTCCCTCGCTAATCAGTTCTGGGTGCCCTGCACTGAGATATGGACTATATGAGGATACCACTTCACTCATAACTATATTTATTTCACCCATCCTCATTTCAGTGTGCTTTTGGGATTTGGTGAAAGGTTATTAGGGTCCATATTCTGCAAAACAATGATTGCTATACTCACAGAAGTGTAAACTGGAAGCCAAGCACATTTTTGAGGATGATAAGTGGTACAAAATGTGGGGTAGTGAACATATCTCTCTGGCTTGCAAGCTTTCCCACCCATTCAAAGGCCAGAAACTCGTATGTTTTGTTTCAATTGTTGGCACATTGTAAACTTTTTTTTTATTTTAAAAAAAATCAAAGGAAATCTTGACACAAAAAGTTGTTTTGAATTTAAAAAAACAGAACATTTAAATGTTTTCAGAATTTTTGGTTTTAGGGTTGTTTATTTTTTCAACTGAAACAATTTGTGAAATCAACATGAATTTGCAAATTGTATGTTCGACACAAATCTGCGTTTTTCACTTAAAAAAAAATCGGTTTAGATATTTCATCCGCATCTACATATGTGTCCAAACAACATGTCTCTGTCTTAGATCCACTTTGTAACCAAGGACCTCGCTAATTCAGAAAACTGAAGGGGAAAACATCCTTCATTGCAAATCACAGAAGAATATGCCATTTCTTCTGACAGAGTGACATGTATACATACTGAAGACTCAAACAATTAAAGGAGGGAAAGAGTTTGCTTTAACTTTTCAGCACTGCGTGTTGTTGCACAGTAAATGACAGTTTAATAGTATCAATCACAGAAGTGGGGGACACATAAACTACACACTATAAATGACAAATGAAATTCAGTATTGATAAATGCAAAATAATGCACATTGGGAAACATAATCACAACTATATATATATACAATGATGAGGTCTAAATTAGCTGTTACCACCCAAGAAAGAGATCTTGGAGTCATTGTGGATAGTTCTCTGAAAACATCCACTCAATGTGCAGCAGCAGTCAAAAAAGCCAACAGAATGTTGGAAATCATTAAGAAAGGGATAGATAAAAAGACAGAAAATATCATATTGCCTCTATCTAAATCCATGCTACACCCACATCTGGAATACTGCATGCAGATGTGATCGCCCCATCTCAAAATAGATATATTGGAATTGGAAAAGATTCAGAAAAGGGCAACAAAAATTATCTGGGGTATGGAACGGCTTCCGTATGAGGAGAAATGAATAAAACGGGGAATTTTCAACTGGAAAAGGGATGACTAAGGGGGATATGATAGAGGTCTATAAAATCATGACTGGTGTGGAGAAAGTAAATAAGGAAGTGTTATTTGCTTCTTCTCATAACACAAGAACGAGGGGTCACCCAATGAAATTAATAGGCAGCAGGTTTAAAACAAACAAAAGGCAGTATTTTTTCACACAACTCACAGTCAGTCTGTGGAATTCTTTGCCAAAGGATGTTGTGAAGGCCAAGACTATAACGGGTTAAAAAAGAACTAGATAATTTCATGGAGGATAGGTTCATCAATGGCTATTAGCTAGGCTGGGATGGTGTCCCTAGCCTCTGTTTGCCAGAAGCTGGGAATGGGCAACAGGGGATGGATCTCTTGATGATTACCTGTTGTGTTCATTCCCTCTGGAGCACCTGGAATTGGCCACTGTCAGAAGACAGGACACTACGCTAGATGGACTTTGTTCTCACCCAGTGTGGCCGCTCTTATGTTCTTAAAAGTTTTTAAAATAGTTTTGCAAACACTTCTATACCTAAAGCATTAGAACAGGGCTTAAAGTCAACAAGGAACTGTGAACCAAAACTCTCTGAACTACACCATCAATATGTTAATTGGTTTGTCTCCATGTATATATCCTTCCTACTCACTTATAGCTAAGCTCTCAGTTTAACTTGTCGTACTGTTTTTAACTGTCTCCTTGGTTAGTTATGCCCATATATCTATAGTCACTCACGTGGTCAGTTTGGATGAGCTATTGCCAGCAGGAGAGTGAGTTTCTGTGTGTGTGTTTGGGGGCGGGGGTGAGAAAACCTGGATTTGTGCTGGAAATGGCCCACCTTGATTATCATGCACATTATAGGGAGAGTGGTTACTTTGGATGAGCTATTACCAGCAGGAGAGTGAGTTTGTGTGTGTATGGGGGTGGGAGGGTGAGAAAACCTGGATTTGTGCTGGAAATGGCCCACCTTGATTATCATGCATGTTGTAAGGAGAGTGGTCACTTTGGATAGGCTATTACCAGCAGGAGAGTGAGTTTGTGTGTGTGGTTTTTGGAGGGGGGATGAGGGGGTGAGAGAACCTGGATTTCTGCAGGAAATGGCCCACCTTGATTATCATACACATTGTGAAGAGAGTGGTCACTTTGGATGGGCTATTACCAGCAGGAGAGTGAGTTTGTGTGGGGGGGGGGGGGGGCGGAGCGTGAAAAAACCTGGATTTGTGCTGGAAATGGCCCAACTTGATGATCACTTTAGATAAGCTATTACCAGCAGGAGAGTGGGGTGGGAGGAGGTATTGTTTCATGGTCTCTGTGTGTATATAATGTCTTCTGCAGCTTCCACAGTATGCATCCGATGAAGTGAGCTGTAGCTCACGAAAGCTCATGCTCAAATAAATTGGTTAGTCTCTAAGGTGCCACAAGTACTCCTTTTCTTTTTGCGAATAAAGACTAACACAGCTGTTACTCTGCAACCTGTCACTTCCATTTAAGTTCTTTCCACCTACTTCCTTCTCCAATCCACCACCATTTTTTACTAGGTCAAATTCTGTTTCGGTGTCATTTCACACACACACACACACACACAAATACGAACCTACTTTTTGTACACTAATTTGGTAAATAACCTCAAGTTAGTTTCAAGTGAAGGAGGGGTGCAATTTTGCTCTCACCATTAATTGTAGACAAAAATGCTACCACTTGGTTATCACGCTACCTTATTGTCAAGGTGTCTAAATGCTACATTTACAAGCATAATTAAATGAGGGTGCAAAATTGTGCTAGAATGGAAGATTTGTTTTTACAAAAATTCAGGGCTTTTATTAAAATTAGCTACTATAAAAGTACAGTAACAAACTTCCATCAAACGTTTTATGAAGATTTTTAGTATGAGGATTTAATGCACATGCATGAGAGTCTCATTAGGTCAGTAGAACATGCTGTCTTTGAAGGAGATCAAAAAGGTCTATTTACAATAACATGCATATTAGGGAATCCCTGAACAGATCTCGTCAGTGTATGACACAATGGTTCCAAAGGAGCTAGTACAGGTCATCATGTCAATGACTGTGTATTGCTTAAGAGAAATACGGGGAAATTACTGCGAGTGGAACCAGAGCAACTATCGTATCTGAACCTTTTATAAAATGGCAAAAAGTCACATTTTCTTTTAAATCCACATCAATTTAATGTCAAAGACCATACCCAAGCAGCACTGTTCCTTGCCTATTGCAAGTCAGCAACAGACACACGCACAGCTCCAAAGCCACTTTTTCCTCTTGCTGCCCACTAAGAGCACAGCCTTCTATTCTACCCCCTTCTCCCTGTCTAAAGCCATGTGTGGAACGCGGTCGCTTGCCGGTTGTTAGGCAGCAACGCCAGCCAAAGCTGCCACCTCCCATTATACAGAATGAGAGTTCTTGGGCTGTCTATGGATGACAAATAACAAACAAAAGGCAATGGTCCTTCTTCTGATGCCAGCTGCCACGGTGGCAAATTTTAAACATCAACGTGTAGCATCTTTCATGCAGAATAAAATAGCCACAAAGATTTTAATTCCGTATTAACATGCTCATCAAATTAATCCCATATATGTAGGTTTGAAATAAGAGAAGGCAAAGAACTGATGTATTGGGCTAAAATCTCCCCTGGCTTAATCAAACCACATCTCATGTGTGGAGTATCTAAGCACTGACATACTAGCCACATGTATCTGTCCTAACACACCTTTTGGAGAATACTGGTGAATGACTCAAAATAGATCCAGTTTTAAGCAGGAGTTACTCCTGTTCCCACAATGATTTTTGATTTTCAATGCCTATGCATGTATTGATATGATATCATTATCCAGCTCCAGGTGTTTCCATTGATTTTAGGCTCAGTGACAGACATAAGGCAGTCCCCAGTGAAGACCTGATCTTAGGAAATACTGAGCACTACTGCACAGGAGGTGATGAGCACCTTCCACTTATGTAGAAGCCAAAGAGGCACTCAGTAGCTCCCACCATCCAGTTCCTAAACAATGGTTATCAAACCAAGGTCCTAAAGAAATGTGTTCACTGTGTTCTTTTCCCTTTCAAAATTATTCTCTGTCAGCTTGCTAATAGTAAACCATTTGTGTAATAGTCTACTTGCAGGGTAGGTACAATATAAAGAAGTTATTTATGCCTGTAACTGATATATGCTGTGTTTTTTCTTAAGTATTAATCCCTTCCATATGTCTTTAGCCATTCTAACCTATCCACTTTCCACACTATGGGTATTCACAAATTTGATCCAGGGTGTAATTTGCCAATTTTCATCACTCTTTGTGGCTTTCTGAAGTGAACTACTTTCTTAGAAAATTTGCCCAGGGTAGAAATTTGCCATTATGTTCATATAGCCATAGAAGTACTCATTTGCTGAATATAAACTGCACAACCTAAGGCGCTTAACAAGTTTAAAGTGACAATGGAACTTTGCCATTTCCCAATAAGTATCAGGGAAAAAAACCCAGAACAAAACAAAACACATCCCAAACAGACAATGGAATATACTGTAGTAAGTACAGGATTAAAATAAATGTTATTTGCAATGAAACTAGTAATTTCTTAGGAGGTTATTATATGGTGGGGTTACGGTTTTCAACTTCTTAATACCTTTTAATTACAAGCCTCATCCTGCTTCCTGATTGAAAAAAGTAGACATTAAATGACTGATTCTCATTTATAATTAGGCTCCTTTACATCACTCTGGAAGTGTAAAAAGGTGTTTATCTTGTCACAGCAGTGTAAAAGGGCTAGTGTGTAAATAAGAATCAGGCCTCAGGAATCGAGACTGACTTCAAGGGAGGTAGAATAAGGATAATGTAGAAGACTTTCTAAAAATCCCATCTGAAGTGTCAGGAAATTAATAACTTTTTGAACTGCTGCTCTCTCATCATCTTTTTATATCTAGCTGAAATCCACTTAGCATGTTTTATAACATCAATCTTTCCCCCCTTCATTAATTAATATTACTATGCAATTAGGAAGCCCAAAGAAATATTTTGAAATAGTTAATTCCTTTGAAATTGAGATTTGCCGCTGGTTGTTAATTAATAAATTGATCGTTAATTCTAGGCAATTACTGATTTGGGGCAGAAAAGTATTTTTCAGTAAACCCATACTCCCACAGACAAGATGTGCATCCATTTAAATAATTTCCAGTGGAAATCAGTCAGATTGAATAAATCCTTTCATATCAGAATGTTTGTTTTACGTAAATAATCTTAGTTTGGGTTGGGTTATTGTGTTTAACCTTCATCTAGATCAGGTATACTTTATGTAGAGGTATATTATTTTCCTCATTTCAGATGTAAAACTGAAATTCAGACCACCTATTGTCATTACTGCCCCTGTGGAACCATTATCAATGGAGCCACTGGCATAGCTTGATCGGAATTTGGGTACATATATCCTGCTAACTGAAATTCCCTCAGGAACTCTCCATTTCCAACTTCAAAATAAATAAAAATTAATACCAGTTATTCAGAATGGTGAAAAGTAGGGATCAGGAAGAGTATGGTGACTAGAGCCCCAGATTTTGCTTGCCCTTATGTAGCATTAAGTTTTGAGGGAAACTCAAGGGATCTTTTCCATATATGCAGCCTGTATAAGACCTAGACAAAATCACAGTCCCATGGCTCAAGAAAGCACAGCTTTTTCTTCAGCCCTAATGTGCCCAGCACAGTGAAAAGGAGCAGGAATGGGTGGTGATGAGATGGAGTCATGTTTTCCTTCCCTTCCACCCAAGGCACACTATTCTTTGGAGAGGGACTAGCATGCAGGGAGGAGAAGATTGCACCTAACAATGATGTGTAGTAGTTAATGTGTTCCCCTGAACACACTGGGAGCTCCAAGAGTTATTAAGTAATTTAAATGTGGGAAGAAATTTCCAGATGGGAAAGGTATTCCATAGTTGACCATTATGTTATTTCTTGAACCTACCTCTGAAAGATCTGATTCTGACAGCTGTCCAGTGACAGGACACCAGACTCTATGGACCACTGGTTTGAAGTGATATGGAAATTCCTGTTTCCTGTGGGATAGAATGTCTCTGCTTCTCTTTAAGGTATGGTTTGGACCCATAAAAGGAAAAAGGAATTGAAAAATCCCTATGCGGGGACAGTATCTCTCTCTTTTAGCAAGCGTGTCATCTGAACAATAGAATCCCCAGTGCTGAGTGAAGTGAGAATCAAACTGCAGGCCCATGCTGAGGACAAAGGGAACTGGATTGTGGCAAGAGCTCCAAACAGTGTCACTAGTTGTGCAATATCTGAGCAGGTAATGGGGAAAGGTAGTCTCTATGCCACTCACAAAAGAAGAGTCTGTCTGGTGGAAGATGTAGAATTCTGGCTAACTATAAGGAAGATGATGATGCAACACCGTGTGGTTGTGTTGATGGATGCTCAAAATCTTACAGTATCTCATGTTCCCATATGTGTCAGGATCAGGAACCTACAACTCCATGAATCCTCCTTCCCATTTGCTGCTGCATGCCAGTAGGTGACTAAAGTTGAATTGCCTGCTACTATGTTATATATAAACTGAAGCTTCCTCTATTACCTGAGATCTATATTAAATATTTCGTTTTTTTTATTACTGCATTCATTCTGTATCGTGTAGACATTTAATGAAAAAGTGTTGAATCGTCCCAAAAATCCCAGCACAGAAGGAAACCTCCATGCGCAAATCTCCTATTTTCTGGGCAGAAGGGAGTTTACCCTTATACAGTCCCAATTCAGAGATCTGTGTATGTGGAAAGGTGAGCTAGGCAGGAGATGGATGAATCAGCTTTTTTAGTAAATGCAACTCTTTAGTGGGTGGGGAGGATCCAAAGTCAAGGGTTGGATACCATCACTGCCAGAGAACAGAGGGGCGGAAAAGCTTTTCCATACATAATCATGCTGCAATATTAATAGCCCGTATTTTACATCCTCCAGGGACACATGAAAGATAGGTTTCAGAGTAGCAGCCGTGTTAGTCTGTGTCCTCAAAAAGAAAAGGAGGACTTGTGGCACCTTAGAGACTAACCAATTTATTTGAGCATAAGCTTTTCTGAGCTACAGTCACTGCATCGGATGCATTCAGTAGAAAATACAGTGGGGAGATTTATATACACAGAGAACATGAAACAATGGGTGTTTTACTATATACACTGTAAGGAGAGTGATCAGGTAAGGTGAGCTATTACCAGCTGGAGAGCTGGGAGGGAGGGGGGAACCTTTTGTAGTGATAATCAAGGAGGGCCATTTCCAGCAGTTGACAGGAACCTCTGAGGAACAGCTGGGGGGGGGGGATAAACAGGGGAAATAGTTTTACTTTGTGTAATGACCCATCCACTCCCAGTCTTTAGTCAAGCTGAAGTTAATTGTATCCAGTTTTCAAATTAATTCCAATTCAGCAGTCTCTCCTTGGAGTCTGTTTTTTGAAGTTTTTTGTTGAAGAATTGCCACTTTTAGTTCTGTAATCGAGTGACCAAAAAGATTGAAGTGTTCTCCAACTGGTTTTTGAATGTTATAATTCTTGACGTCTGATTTGTGATTTGACGTTTGATTTGTGATTTGATTCTTTTTCGTAGAGACTGTCCAGTTTGGCCAATGTATGTGGCAGAGGGGCATTGCTGGCACATGATGGCATATATCACATTGGTAGATGTGCAGGTGAATGAGCCTCTGATAGGGTGGCTGATGTGAGTAGGCCCTATGATAGTGTCCCCTGAATAGATATGTGGACACAGTTGGCAACAGGCTTTGTTGCAAGGATAGGTTCCTGGGTTAGTGGTTCTGTTGTGTGGTGTGTGGTTGCTGGTGAGTATCAAATCAGCCACCCTATCAGAGGCTCGTTCACCTGCACATCTACCAATGTGATATATGCCATCATGTGCCAGCAATGGCCCTCTGCCTGGTTCATTGGCCAAACTGGACAGTCTCTACGTAAAAGAATCAGTGGACACAAATCAGACATCAAGAATTAACTTAGGCTTGACTAAAGACTGGGAGTGGATGGGTCATTACACAAAGTAAAACTATTTCCCCATGTTTATCTCCCCCCTCCCCCCCCCCCCACTGTTCCTCAGACGTTCTTGTCAACTGCTGGAAATGGCCCACCTTGATTATCACTACAAAAGGTTTCCCCGCCCCCTCAGCTCTCCTGCTGGTAATAGCTCACCTTACCTGATCACTCTCCTTACTGTGTGTATGGTAACACCCATTGTTTCATGTTCTCTGTGTATATAAATCTCCCCACTGTATTTTCCACTGAATGCATCCGATGAAGTGAGCTGTAGCTCACAAAAGCTTATGCTCAAATAAATTTGTTAGTCTCTAAGGTGCCACAAGTCCTCCTTTTCTTTTTATGAAAGATATGATTCTTCCTTTTGTTATAGACATACAACGACCATTTATGAACCGCAATGGAATGTGAGATATGAGACCTCAAACCTGCTAATGGGTAGGACTAAATATTTCCCATCCTGTATTGCAGGCCAGGATAAATAAATCTGTGGGGAAATATTGCAAGGTACCATTTATATATGTAATATGACAGCTGTTTGAAGCTGCTTAGAAAATTGGAATGGTAGAATAAATCCTGGTGGCGATGGTTCAGTGGGCAGAAAGCAGGTGAGGCAGCTACAGGTGCATGATAAATGCAATTTGTCACATTGTTCTGCAGTTTATCACATGGATAGTTTCACACCATGTATAGTAGAGAGAGACACACATAGGGAAGCCAGAAACTTGTGCCAGCCTAGCTAAAAGGGAGAGTTTTGTTTTGTTTTTTAATCCCTAATATAAACCACAAACTTCACTTTAGCTGCTATAGGAACACATCTTTAAAAATAAAAAACACCCGAATTACCTTTAGGGGGAAAAAACAATGGGTTTACATTAGAGGAAAAGGATTCATGAATTTAAAGTAGTTTTGCCAATACAAAAAGTAGTTGGCGGTTCACAAAAACCTTAATATTCAGGAGATTAACTCACCCCTGTGTACAGTGCATGTGAACTGAGAACACTATGGGCAAACGCATAATAATACTTATTATTATAATATAATACATGCAAGGTTGCTAGGAATTCCTACCTTTGACTGTCCTTATTTCTGCAATTAAAATCTCATTGTTAACATTATATTAACTGCTAGATTTGCATGTGATTATCCAAAACTATATGGCTTAGGTAAAAATATCCTTTTCTTCCTGAAAACACATCCTATAATGATCTTTTCTTAGATTTACATTGCACCTTACATAACTTTTAAGCTTATATACATAACAGTACATATCATGGCTGATTTAACCTTCTGAATACACACATAGTTTGGTCAAAATGGCAGAACAGCTAGGTGGTAACATTTTTTTGTTTTGGCTCAAACCTTTCCCTTTGTTGTGATAAAATGCAGGTAATATACCTTCAGACACACTAGTGCTGATTTAATTTCTATCCAGAACTGGTCTCAAGTGCAGTCTATATTTCATTTCTAGAAAAGGAGTATTTTCTCCAGAGCAGTTTTTTGATTGATTTGCTATTCCTTTCCTAACAATTTTTGACAGTGAAAGATTGGTATGTTAAGGAAGAGAGTACATTAGCATGTCGGCAGAGCTGATTATCATATTTCTGAATTATCCAAAGTATTCTGATCAAAACAGAGTAGAAATGTAAATTGTGCTAATTATACACTGAAATTAAACTACTGTAGTATTATTAACCTCCATGAAAGATAGATAATGGATAAGAATTAAACTATATGAAAACCAAATATATGTCCTAAAAATAAGTAAATAGCTCATTTTATTATATGATCACTGATCAGTTTAATAAAAGAACCATATTATATAAGTATATAAAAAAAAAACTACAAAACTTCTGCCCCCTGACTGCACTTACTTAACGTTTGATATATCATTCACTCAAATCAAATGCATACAAATAAAATCCATCAATCTTAAAATCTGAAGGAATGGAAATTTCACGAGTTATTCATAATGGAAGAATGACTTAGCTGCTGATTGTCAGTGTTGTAAATTTCTGAAAGAAAATTGTTCAGTTTAGTTAATTTCTTTCTGGAGAGAAAGTAGCTTTTTATTGATTACATAGACTTATACTACGTAGCTAGAAAAGAAGAATACAGAATAATTGTAGATCAATTTATGATCCTTTGTCTAAAATGAGTACCACTAGGTTTATTAAAAGTAAGTATGATAACATGGCTGACCCCCCAGCATTTTATGTTTATGTAACATATTTAATCATAATTTGAAGTGGACTTTTTTTTAATACCACTTGATGCATAAATTCATTAGGGAAGTAGCAATTAAGCTGAATAAGTTTAATGAGGTGTGATAATATGCAATGATTCCAAACTGCCACAGGGTGGTAGAAGATGCACTTTCCACAACATTTATCTAATTTGCAGAACTAACTGCTTTGCTACACTTCTACCGCATTCAAATCCCCTATTAGAATATGTGTCTTAGAGCTCAAATAGTGTGAATAAAATCTAAGATTATTCTTGTTCCACATCTACAATGAAATTGGGCTGAACTGATTCAAAAACTTTGAACGGGTGTGTTCTGAGGTACATTCTCAGCTATTACATCGGAAATGGTCAAATATGAATAATTTAATGATCACAAATTTATAAAAACAATGAAGAATCTGGTGGCACCTTAAAGACTAACAGATTTATTTGGGCATAAGCTTTCATGGGTAATAAAAAACAACACTTCTTCAGATGCATGGAGTGAAAATTCATACTAAATTTATACTAAATTAAGAATAAAAAATGTATTGTTCATACATTCTAACATAATATATGTCAATCTGTATAAAGTAGCAATGGTTACACAGATTCACGTAAGCCCATGCATGTAGCAAGGATAGGTTTAGAAAAGAAACTGGCTACTGTGGAAATGTCCAAACTCTATTTGCTTGTGTAGGTCTAAAGACTAATGAAGTGTATGTGTTGAAATTGAGGGTTGAAATGTATAGCATATCTGATGCACAGATGTTTTTTATGCAATCAGCCATGACAATAGAGAGGACAAATAGCACCCAGAAGAAAAATTGAATCATCAGCAAACACTATATCACAGATGAGTTCTGTAAAGATCTAGTACCCAATATGGCCACAACATGATGCAAAAAACAATAACCTTGAGCAACATACAGCCTAATAAAACCAGGGTCTGTGACATTAAAAACACAACCCCTACAGTTGAATAGTTGGTGCACCAAAGAGAGCTTACAGCAATTAAGCAACGCTATAATTGAACTATATCCCACAATACATACCCAGACATTCAACCAGAATAAGTAATTGTAAATGTATGTACATGCATGAGAAGGGATAGGAGCAAATACGATGGAAGGACACTATGCAGAAAACGTACAGCTGTGCATAGAACAGCTAGACAGACCATTCATTCCATGTTTGTCATGTGACACACTGTAAAGGCTGTCCATGTAGTCACTCTGTGTTACGGGAAAGCATTACCAGAATGCTATGGATTTAAGGACTTCCTATTCTATTCTCTTCTACTTAGGTTCTTATATCAATCTCATCACCATAGTATCTCAGCCCATTCCAATAATGTATTATGTGACATGGCTAACATCAGTATGATGTGGTTGTTCTCTCTCTCACTGGCGTGTGTGTGCAGTGCTGAGTTTTCCTTTGGAAGGATTTTAATTATTTATTTATTTTTATGTACATACTGCAAGGTCAGGTTGAAGATGTGCACCTTATAGCTCATGAGGTTTGTTATGCTCCTTAGTTCCTATATGAGTTAATGCCACATTCTCAGCCATCCTCCAATAAACCTCTGTTTCTTGCTCAGATAATTTATGCCCTTATTGTCAAAGGTTCCATTGTTCTTGAGGAGCAATGTTATGGATCATATTCTTTATCCCCTAGCTTTCGCCAATCTTTTAGATATGTTGAGCCCAGGCCATTCAGCACCTTAAAGGTCAGGATCAAGACCTTAAACTTGATTTGATCTTTTATGGAAGTCAGTGTAGAGAGTGGAAGACAAGTCTGATGTACTTCGGTATCCTGTATTGCTTATGAGAGGTGCTGCAGCATTCTGTACTAGTTGGAATTGTTTTTGGGTTGATGGGTTCAGTCACCTGGCTGTAGTCCAGAGGAGAGGTGAAAAAGAAAGCTGTACTTCATTCCAGATTGCTAAAGAATGTCATCAGCATATTAATCCTCATCACTCACTCACAATGGCAGGTCATATGATTACAGTCACCCGGGTTAGTGAAGGCTTGGCCCTGTCAACCCGTCCATGATGATAGTAATAGAACAATCCTGTTAAAGCTGTTCATAGAATTCAGTTTGTAATCCACAGTAGCAGCACAGTGTTAGGTAGAACAACAGATTTTTTACCACAATTCAAATCTCATGAATACGGCAGGTACCCTGGGCTTTGAAAATATATCACCTATGGTGGCATGTGTCAGCCTTGCAGTGATTATCACTAAAGCCACCATGACAAGGATTGAACAGCTGTCATGATCCACACAGCAGGATAGAAGCATCTAAGTTTTACCACTCTTGACTGCTGCATCTCTAGTACTATTGCTGACTTCTTTCGGTGAGTATAGGCACTGGTGTTCTTGATCCAAACAATGGATAATTCAGACCAAAAACTGATATAGCATATCTGAAGAAGCTTAAAGGTTAATATATAAACTCCACGGAATCTCTTCATTGCTCACCAAAATGCAGCTGCTACATTGTGTAATTAGAAACGGTGGGCCTGATTGCCCACTCCATTAAACAGATTTGGGTTCTGTAGAGTTAGACCAAAATAAAACCAGTATAACAGAGTAGCTATCAGGCTAATGTGTGTGTGTGTAGTGTGAGCAATGGTAGACTCAATTGTCACAATGCTTTAGGGAACTTAGCAGACACTTATAACAATGATATAGTAAAGTGACGTGAAATCAGTAGAGCTAGTTGAACAACAGAAAACTTACTTGCAAAGAAATTCACAAAATGTGACTTGCAATGTGATTTGGATGTATTTGTGTAAATGTCTTGGGAAGGTTTGTTATTCATTAAAATACAAGGATTTGTGAGTGAATAGGCTGTACATATGTAGGACTACTGCAGTTCATACTGATAGATGCTGACAGAAATTATGCATTCTCTTAATACTCCTGGGTGGCTCCTTTTCCCATTTCCCAGACCAATACTATCCATGTTGTTAATGCAAAATGCTGCTATTTTTTGCGTGGGATCCACCAGTTTTTGCACATCTGGACAACTGTCAATGTACCACTTCAGCCATTTGAGCATATTACCCACACACAACAGTTTGTTAGTGCTTTTGTTGTGT
The DNA here is from genome assembly GCF_015237465.2 of Chelonia mydas. Lineage (NCBI taxonomy): Eukaryota > Metazoa > Chordata > Testudines > Cheloniidae > Chelonia > Chelonia mydas. Next base: position 70,628,362 of record NC_057849.1, read on the forward strand.
TTTTTCATAGAGTAACAAAAGCCAGAGAAATGAGTGGGAGACTAATAATCCTCATGAGAATGCTGTTACCATCCGACGGCTGTGGAACTCTTTGGCCTGTAAATTATCTGAAGTGATTTCTCTCATATCAGTCCAGGAACTTCTGAATTTTGCTCCTTGGTAAAGAAAAAAAAAAGGTTTGAAATTGTTACAAAAATACAGAACTGTCAAAACACTTAAGACTTAGGGCAAGTCTACACTACAAAATTAAGTCAACCTAAGTTATGTCGACATACAGCCACCGCAGTAATTAAATTGCTTTTGCATGTTCACACTGTGCTCCTTGTATGTTCACAAATGCTCACGAGGAGTGCTTGCATCAATTTAACTGTCAGTGTGGGGCACTGTGGGATGGTTTCTGAAAGACAGCAACAGTTGATGTAAACAATGCAATGTCTACATTGACGCTGTGTCGACCTAACAACATTGACCTAAGAGCTTCTCCTCTCACGGAGGTGGAGTTATTAACAGAGTGTCGGGGCAAGTAACATTGGGGGTGGAGGGCTACATTTTAGTGTAGACGCTTACTGAGATAGGTTGACATAAGCTGCCTTAAGTCAACTTAACTCTGTAGCATACACCAGTTTTAAATCAATTTTTATTGACTTGTGCTGTTTGTCAAAGCCAAATGTTTTATGGACACATATTGGACTCAACAGAATTTTCATCAGGAAGGGATTTTTTGTCCAAGTCTTTCTGGTCACTTCTGATGAGAGAGAACCAGCAAGACCTAAACTGAAAACCTGAGCTTTTCTATTCAAAAATGGACCTTTTGACATTATTCCATTTAGCAAACATTTTCAAAAGGTTTTCTCTTTGTCCCAGAGGGGAACAAAAAGAAATTTCACAATCTTTGAAACCTTGAAACAGAGTTGTCTTTCACTGGTCATCTCTACAAAAATATTATGAGAAAGCTGTGAAATTTTGTTTTACTAAGAGTTAAAAAAAAATCATATTTTACATCTGATCTAGCATTCACATAAAGTTTATTTTAAGGGAATTATTAACTCAACATAAGTTTTCTCTTTTGCTCTATTATGTTGTATTTTAGGGTTCTTTCATTTATTATTGCAGGAGAGGTATTTCAGTCATGTTCTTTATCACCTCTTGAATGCTGACTACTGAATTTCTTCTGCCCTCCCCCTCCCCCCATGTCTTAATTTTGAATAGCGATACAGTCCAAGAGCTGCTGATTTTCCAGGCAAGTCACATCAGATCCTATATTTATGCTTTCCTTCTCACTCAGTGTTTTATCACCAAGGAAACCCACAGCTTTTGGTAAATGATGGTAAATATTTTTTTGTTTAAAAGGGAAGAGTGCACTCCCAAGAAATATAGAGCTTAAAATCACCAAATATCTGACTCTGTGTTTTCCAGAGCTGACAGTGGAGAATAAAAACAACATTAAAGAACAGATCAACCCTGTCCTGAGATTTCCTGTCAAGCAAAGGGCCAAAACTATTATTGGCTGAATCTACAGGTACCATATGATATGATTACACACTTAAAGCTAAGTCTAATATGGTCTGTAACTAAGTGGCGATCAGTAACATGTTTGTGTAATATTTTTTATCTAGTACAGTGTATCTGTGTGCTTGAATTTAAAGTGTGTTCTTGAAATTGTCAGCCATCACTGCTGTCAGCAATGATTGTAAGAGAGGAGTCCTCTGAGTCCTAGGTGTTCTCTAGCAGGATGGCAAGCATGTGAACTTCAAAAGCTCTAATCTGATTAAGTCTATAAAATACTTTTAATTTACACCATGTGCTGATGAGGTAGAGATTCTATGCAGGTAAGTGTGGGAAAGAGAGGAAAGAACAGGAGTCCCCCCCCCACCCCAAAATCAAGTGTCAAATTTGCTGCTGGGCTAGTTACAGCAAATGTAGTATTTGCAATAGGAGTGCATTGCAATGGTGCTTCGTAATCTGTACCCACTGCCTATTGGCTGCTGGGTAGAATTCAAATTTCTGAAGTGCTGATTTAGTTATTATTGGGAGATGTGTATGAGTAATCTCGTGGAGTTCATGAGTATGAATGAGACTTTGGTGTAATTCTCGTGCTCTCCAAAAGCATATGGAATTCTGAGAATTGTTCTGAAATGTATCAGAGATTAAGGCACAGGTGAGTGTGAGGCATGAGTGTGACCATGCTTCCCCTGTGAATATGTTCCACAACAATATAACTGTAGACTCTAATAGCGGTGTGAGAACAGAAGTCTGATTGATGCTTACTATTTTGTTTGCAGGTCCTATACTGTGTCCATGTTTTCTGTTTTTTGTTTTTTTCTGAAGGAGCAAGATATCTAGTTCTGAGTGTTAGTACACATGTCACAGGACACAGTTGTTGTTGCTGTTAACTAATTTTTCTTGTCACAAGGCCTTTGCTGCCTATTTGTCTCGATGGGAAGTGAATTGTGATTTAGCTGGAACCCTGTTTAAACAATGTGTACAATGTATTTCTGTGCTATTTATACTGTGTTATAGGTGATTGTCATGTTTTCCCTGGTCCCTGTATCATGTGTTCATAGCAATAGATTTTAAGTGGTTCATTATGATAGATAATTTAAATAGCCAATGCTATTATGGCATTCCATATCATGTTATTTTTGCCAGCACACTGTGAAAGTGGGGAGAGGATGATTTATTCTGAGAAGCTTCCATTCACTTCCCACATGAAACCATGTCCAAACAATTCTCAGGGATCCCTGGTCTTTCCTGGTGCTTTTGATTGCACCTGAACAGATTTGTTCAGGTCTGTGGATCAGGCACAGAGGAGGATGCATAACACACACTGAACTCAAGGAGATGAGAAGTTCCTTGCACCATCTTCTTCTCTTCTTATGTAAGATATCTTTTATTTGGAGTATGTCCATAACAGTATTGGCAAATTTTGAATTGTCCACTAGCACTCTTGACAGATAGGGCATCTCTGCATTGCACTTGCTTCATGGTGGTTGGTGTCTTGTATGGATTTAGTCCGGCTCTGTTATTGAAGTATTTTCAGTCCATATTATAGCTGTATATCTTTCACAGGATACAGAATATACTCTTCAGCCCAAACACCCCTTTCCCCAGAATCCATCTACCTTTATGTTTATGTGAGTTAGAATCATAGAATCATAGAATCATAGAATATCAGGGTTGGAAGGGACCTCAGGAGGTCATCTAGTCCAACCCCCTGCTCAAAGCAGGACCAATCCCCAATTAAATCATCCCAGCCAGGGCTTTGTCAAGCCTGACCTTAAAAACTTCTAAGGAAGGAGATTCTACCACCTCCCTAGGTAATACATTCCAGTGTTTCACCACCCTCTTGGTGAAAAAGTTTTTCCTAATATCCAACCTAAATCTCCCCCACTGCAACTTGAGACCATTACTCCTTGTCCTGTCCTCTTCTACCACTGAGAATAGTCTAGAACCACCCGCTCTGGAACCACCTCTCAGGTAGCTGAAAGCAGCTATCAAATCCCCCCTCATTCTTCTCTTCCACAGACTAAACAATCCCTTAGTAGAACTAATTGTTCTACTAAGTATATCTACTAAGTGATATACTTTGGGACTAGCTTTGCTAACCTTTGGGTCTGATTCACCTCTATATTACTCCAGGTTTACAGGTGTGTAAAACTATTGCACCAGCATAAAACACAAGTGATTCAAAGTCTATTTACAAATAATGTTGCATATCTGCATTGATTCTAAAAATATACAGTATTTTGGCTTCTTCCCAGGCGCAGAACTGGAATCTGTGTAAGTAAGCAAACAAAATAATTGACAGGTAACTTCAAGAATTTTATTGGAAAGAGAAATTGATATGCATAAAATCAGACATTACATCTGGCTCTCTGAAGAAGGTTCAGGTATTTTACTTACTGACCTTTACTAAGGCAAAACTGTGGCATAAACAGAGCCCTGCATTTTGAGAAAGTGCAGAACAAGCTACAGCAGTAGAAGATTCTTGAAAGATAATGCCTTAATACAACAAATCCTTCCATGAGATCCCAAAGGATTGCAGTTCTGCTGGTGAAGTGAGGTTGGGGATTGCACCCTGTTCCTCTCTCTCCCTTGCCCATTTTGGAGAAGCTTTGCTGAGTCATTTTGCTCCCTGAAAGCAATGCTTTTATTGTGCCCAATCCCTGCATGAAAGTGCGATGGCCATGATCTTGGTGGACACATATGGAATCTCCAGACCTAAAAGCATGAGTCTCTAACTAATTCTACTTGAGCAAAAGAACTAGGCTCTGAACAGGCTTGTACAGTCTTGTACAGTCTGTGGATCAGGCACAGAAGAGGACACATAACACATCACCTCAAGGAGATGAGAGGTTCATTGCACTTCTTCTTCTCTTGCATGCCTGCAACATGCCTGCAACAATCTGGCCCATATCATAGACATGATCTATGCATACACACACGCATATAATATACATATACCTTTAACCAAATTTGGGTTTTGTATGTTTTTTAATATTTTAAAATATATTAATACAGAGCAAAATCAAGACCTGCATAGAATTTCAGGTCAAGGCTTATGCATAACTTAAATCCCACTTGATAGGGCTCAAGTGGGACTTCAGTAATGGATAATTCTTTGGCTGGCCTTTTGCACGGGATGAATTTTACTCACAGTATATATGTGCAATACTTCCTTTGTTTTAATACAGTTCTTTGGAGGAAAAACACGCCTGCCTGTGAGCATCTGAGGGTGGTGGGAAAACAGTGTTAACACAGCTTATTCCAATTACATATTACCTGGAAAAATTAGTCTAGGAAACTTGGGTATCTTCACAAGCTGGATGACTTTTTGAAAAAAAGTTTGAATATTGAATACTATTTTTTTGGTTAATTTAACTTTGGTTTTCAGACGTCCTAGTCTAATTGCTGACACATCACTGCTGCAATATAAAGCACCTAGTTAAGTCAGTCATATTACATTACCTGCAAAATGCTTGCTAGATGTGGACTTGACGGTTCACAACATGACATGTCTGCCACTATGAATTTCAAGCAGAAGTACTTTCTAGGAGAGAAGGACAGACATGGTTATCAATTACTTTAAAATTAAAAGTGATGAAAATTCTGATGAGTCAAGCAAAATATCTCATTTAATACACAAATCTGATCATACAACCAGGTTCACTGGTTGTCTCCAGATGCTTTGAGCTTCTTCAAGGAAGGAAAGCAGTGATAGAATGAGCATAGTGCAGTTAGAATCTACTTGTGTATCTGACCGATGAACTTCAGTGGTGTTTGAAAACTGAACAGGAGTACTTATGGCACCTTAGAGACTAACAAATTTATCTGAGCATAAGCTTTCGTGCTACAGCCCACTTCAGTGCTACAGCCCACTTCATCGGATGCACCAGTTTGTAAACTGGTTTCCACTTCAGGTTCACAACAGAGAAAGAGTTGAGCACTGGAGTTAGATTTCCATCCATTTCTAAATGTTCCAAACTTCAAGGAGATTCAGAGAAAGTTTTACATCTGGAACCAGTTTCTATTCCACAGATCCCATTGGAAACAGTTTTAAGCATTTCCAAGTTACCAAAGGAAAATTTCCCAATGCAAGTAAGTTCCATTGAAAGGATACGTCTAAGCTGCAATCGAGAGGTGTGATTGAAGCACATGTAGGAACACACAAGCTAGTTTTCATCAAGTTAGCTCAGTAAAAATATTAGTAAAGCCACAGCAGCACTGGTAGCTGCCCAATTACAAACTGCTCTGGACCCAAGATACATATTCAAACAGCTAGCCTGTGTTACCATCTGTGCTCCTGCCATTTTTAGCAAGCTAGATTGATCGAAACTAGCTCAGGTGTACCTACATGTGCTTCACTTGCATTTCCTATAGGCTGTGTAGACAAACCCTATGCCACACAGATGCTTTTGAAAATTTAACTTGTATGTTCTGACTGTTGCAAACTGCTAATTCCTCCTCAGTATTTCAGTCCTCTTAATTTCTAAAATATACACACTATTTCAAGTGGCCAAATCCCTTCCTGCCTGTGCTTATCTTGTGAAAATGGAAGAGGCTACTGAACCCACTTTTCTTGATCAGCCTCGTGATTGTTACACACCCCAAAATATATTTCCTGGGCAAGTTAAGATCTCATTCAAAAAACATACTTCTCATCTCAGACTGAGGTGGTTATTTATAGAATAGGAGAGACTTACTTTTGGAGCTCTCACTTGCATCTCACTTACTTTTGGCCCACAAGTTACACTTGCTAAAAGCTATTCAATAATGCTATGACAGGTTTCAGAGTAACAGCCGTGTTAGTCTGTATTCGCAAAAAGAAAAGAAGTACTTGTGGCACCTTAGAGACTAACCAATTTATTTGACCATAAGCTTTTGTGAGCTACAGCTCACTTCATCCGATGAAGTGAGCTGTGGCTCACAAAAGCTTATGCTCAAATCAATTGGTTAGTCTCTAAGGTGCCACAAGTACTCCTTTTCTTTTTTCAATAATGCTATGTTAGTATAATTTAAATAAATGTTCCTTTCTAATTTTCTGGTCAATACATTACATGTTATACTTTTTTTTCAGACGCAGACTGTGAAGAATTACAGAGGGATATTACAAAACTGATTGATGAGGCAATACAATGGCCGATGAAATTCAGTCTTTATAAATGCAAAGTAATGTATATTGGAAAATATAATCCCAACCTTATATACAAAATGATGGTGTGTAAATAGCGCTTACCATTTAAGAAAGAGATCTTGGGGTGATTGTGGATAGTTCTTTGAAAACATCCGCTAATTGTGCAGCAGCTGTCAGAAAATCTAACAGAATGTTAGAAACCATTAAGAAAGGGATCAATAATAAGACAGAAAACATCATAATTGATATATAGATATAGATATAGTGATTACATATCACTATATAAATCCATATTATGCCCATACCTTGAATACTGCATGCAGTTCTGGCCACACCATCTCAGAAAAGTTATATTAGAATTGGAAAAAGTACAGAGAAGGGTAACAGAAATAGTTAAGGATATGGAACAGCTTCCACGTGAGGAGAGATTATAAAGACTTGGGACTCTTCACCTTGGAAAAGAGACAACTAGAGAGGAATAGGAAAGAAGTCTATACAATTGTGAATGGTGTGGAGAAAGAAAATGAGGAAGTGTTATTTATCCCTTCACATAGTACAAGAACCAGCAGTCACACAATATAATTAATAGGCAGCAGGTATAAAATAAAGATAAGGAAGTACTTCTTCACACAATGCATGATCAACCTGTGAAACTCATTGCCAGGGGATGTTGTGAAGGTCAAAACTATAACTGGGTTCAGAAAAGAATGAGACAAGTTCATAGAGGATAGGTCCATCAATGGCTACTACTCAAGATTCAACCCTATGTTCTGGGTCTCCCTAAGCCTCTGACTCCATGGTCCTCAGCAATGTGCTGTGCAGGAGGGTCCCACAAATATCAATAAAATGTATAGAGCAGTCTAATTTTGTGAACCATTAAGATTTAAAGTATCTTCTCTTCCTAAAGAATATGTTAGCTCAGTTTAGGGAACCATCAACAAGACAGAAAAAAATTGAGGAGGACCTATTTTCTTCTTACTTTTTTTGTGGGTTAAACAATTTGGTGAACATTTTCCACTCTCACACAGTTCAATACTTCCAACCCTCAGATGAGATGATGTCAGAAGTGCCAAAATATTGCTAGAGAAGCTGCTTTAGTGATATTTCTGTCCATGCCATAAGCAGAAGGTTCCAGAAATATCATAAGAAAGCTTGTTCTTGTGACATTTTAAACATAATGTTGTAGATTCAGAATTGTCACTTAGTTTAAACAAGGCTCAGAGAACAACATCCAAAGCTTTAAGTGATTAACTTAACTAATATTTTGATGTTCAACCATCTTTAATTTCTTGAGATCAAAAAATCTTTAATTTCTTTAGATCAAAAATATTTTTTTCAAAATAAACATTCTCATTCTAGGCAAAAACAAAGAACAGACCCTTACTAATTCACAATGGTGGCTCAGCCATCCATTGCAATAGCTGCATTTTCAAATGAACAAGCAAACTGACAAACACAATTTAAGAAGGAAGGATACTCCATGGCAATGTATACTTTATTTATATGACAAGTGTAGTTCAGCTTTAATTATTTATGATAATCCTTCATAGATTGCTAGTACATGTTCTGTAGTACATTGTGTAAGTGTACTGTAATTAAATCTTCGTAATCTGAAACCCCACTAAAGCATTTGTTATTATTTTTTTGCTGAGAAGTGGGGAAGAGACCAGCATATTTATGTGCTGCCATTATGGGGTATATGGATTAGAATATTGAAAATTAGTATAAAATAATTATTCATATATATATCTATATATCTATCTATCTCTCTCTATATATATATATCTTCTCTGTAAAGATCTCAAAGTACTTCACGGCTGCTAATTAGCTAATTATTAGCTTAATAACAATTCAGGCCCTGAACCTTACAAAGCACTTGTACTTAGGTGTTTAAATTTAATGGAGTTTGCATTAATCTGTGCAAGTTATCAATGGGATTTGGGATCTGTATGTTAAGAGGGGCTGAACTAATGACTACTTTCCATGGCAACATCTTCCCACAAGCCTTGGACAATTTAGAGGATAGTCTGTGGTGACCCTTTCAACATTACCTTACACAGTATTTTCAATATGCACACCATGAATACCCACTGGGCAACTGAAGGGCAGTAGCTATTGGAACCGTGACTTGGATCCCGGCCCAAAGGTTTAGGGGATAAAGATACAGTGCAGAGGCACAGGACTTCTAAACATGTGACCCTGGCCTATAGCAAATCCCCTGAGATCTACTCTGGTTCCCAGCATCTACAGATTTAAGATGCTGAGAATAGATCCATGGCCAGATCACTCTGCACCACTTGGGCAAGCTAAGCCAGTCCAGGGGGAATGATCACTGTTTACTGTTAAAGGTTTCAGCAATAGTAGCTGCTGTACGTACCCTCCATGTATTCCCTTCTTCATTGGGCACACCTCTAGGAGCTACCAGAAGGACACAGTGCACACACACATTCTAGCTTATGGCTCAATAGCAATATTACAATCTAGAGACTATCACACTAAAACCCCATGCAGTTTCTCTATCAAAGAGCATGACTAATGCCAAAATGGCATCAGTTTTCTAACCATGTCTTTGCAACGTATACATCTGCACTCATATTATCCACCAGACTTTTACCTTCTGTATGTCAGGCCCTTACTGACTTGTAACACTGAGTCAGATGGTGCAATCAGAGAAGGAAAATCAGGAAAAAGCAACATATGTCGCAGAAGGTGAATGTAACTGCTAGTGATCATATTGATGACATTACTAATTTATTTAGTAGACAGAATTTAAAATGGGAGTGAGGATCCATCTGTCATCATCATCTCATCCATCATCTTTGTGTGTAATGGGCAGGTTGTTGATCATTTCAGTGAGCTGGTTTGCTACTCTGCTCTACTTGTTTCTGAGCCACTTTTTTGAGATTGTCAGAGAGGACAACACAGTGTATGGTGATAAATATATGTTACGAGCCACCTGATACTGTGGGTGTAGGTACAGAATAGATTGATTTCAATAACTGTTATACACATACAAAAAGTGCTTATGTTCATTTTTTCTACCACCAGAGCATCTTGTTGTTCTTATTTATCAGATTATTAACTGAGATGGGATTCTCAAATACAAATAAAATAAAAAAAACTAGCAGAGAATTAATTAGTTTATATTAAAGCATTGCAGAACAGTGTCTACTAACCTTTTGGCTGATAGTTCCAGTTTACCAGACTAAGTTCTTAGACTACACCTTTCCCTGCAGGCATCAACCTGCTATAACATCCCTCTGCTCCCCCCACTCTTCTCCTGCAGCCTGTGAGCTCCTTGCCTCCACATCCCCTGTAGCCAGCAATCTCCTTGGCTTCCTCATATTAGTCATGGATGCAGGGACCAGCCTCTGTACTTCACCCACATAGCTGAGAGAGCCAAACTCAGCCTTTTTATGGCCACACTGTCAATAGACTTTCAGATTGACACAAAGTATGACATTCCTGAATGGGGACCATACCTATAGCTTCAGTGGAACTCTGCTTGGGCTGGCGTTCCCTGTTAGCAGACACTGTTCCAGGACTGGAGGCCTTTATTTGGTTTCCTGTGTTTATATGTATTTTTTTTTTTTTGTTTCTTTTCATTTTCAAATATAGAAACTGGTAGCCTTCTTATGACTCTGTTTTCTGCATCATTAGCAGGTCTGGCTGCCACTTTTATCTTTCTCTCTCTTTCTTTACTTTTATTAAAGAAGATGATACATCCACTGCTTTTCATTCTTCTGAGTAATTGCAAATATGAAAAGGGACCAGCTGTGAAAAAAAGGATTTCTGGAAGCAGAAGTTCACCCAGAGATTTGTATTTTAAAGACACAATTTTTCCTGTTTTGTCATTGAGCCATCTATTAAATTTAACACTTTTCCTTGTGGTTAGGATGTTCTTAAATAACTTTAGATGCAAATAGCCACATCAAGGTTATTAAATGTAGTGGAGCAATTGGGGTAGCAGCTATACAAAATGAGTAGAAAACATGCTCATGACAGAGAAAGTGTTGGAGGAAAAGTAATATATGACCCTGCTATCCAGTTCCTTGATTGATGAGAGAGTGTAGTAAATAATAGATTTTCATAAAGCCTACTTTTCTGTAGCACTACATGTGATTCCTTGTCATCCTTATTGATCCTCATTATTGAAGAAAACAGAGTGTTGAGGTAGATATGGGACACTATTTTTCCAAGAGTCATAACAAGCAAGTGATATTCAGGCCAAGATTCTCTGCTGAAAGATGTGCATTCCCTTTCCTGACTATGAGCTAGATTGTTACTTGGCCTACAAACCTACACAAGGACATCTGGTGAATAAGAGGCCCCCTTACATGGGCTATGGGGACCTTTGTTTTGGGAGTACAGTACAAAAAAAGGCTGCATGCCTGCTTACTGCACCCTTCCATGCCCCTCAGAGCAGGTGAGTGGAGATTGGATGGGAGGAGAAGGGAATAAGCAAACCCTTGGCTCCACATTCTCTACTTGTTGGCCAGTATAGCTGAGCCCTGGTGATATGGGAGGGGTTGCTATTATAGAGCAGCAAAAAACTACTGGAGCAAAAAAGGAAGCAGAGAAGTAATTGTGATTCAGTAGGGTGTTTCTGAGCCCCCAGGCAATTTCTGGGGTGGAACAGGTTATGCCCCACACCTTGTTTAGGACTATGATTAAAGTAATAATCTAGCCCTATAGTCCTCCACTTTGGTTCTACCCACTTCCAGGATCCTTTGTATTGTCTATTGCTTATGGGATTTCCATATAGCTTTTAGAGGAAGCTCAAGAATCCCATGTGTGTGTGTGCCAGCTTTTCAATTACTCTTCCTTTCTCCATTCCGTTACCCTCTCCTGAAGCCATTCACACACCTGCCCTCTTGTTCTATTGTAGAAAGAAAGTCAATTCCAAATTGTTGCAGCTATGAGACAAAAGATAGCATGCTGTGCCTGCACCGTTCATACATCCATACCAGCAGCTCCCAATGTTTTCGTGATTTCTTTTATGTGCTGCTGACCTCCCACAGGATGTCTTTTGCACTTAGCAGTAAAAACTTTCTTTCTGGCCTCCCAGATTCCCACCTTGCTACCTATCAGTCTATCCAAAATGGGGCCACAAAAGCAATCTTCCTCACATATCATTAGAAATGGTTGCAAATTTTCCAGCAGAACAATTTTCCATTTGGAAAAAAAAAGTTGTTGGAATTGGAATCAACACATTTCTGTAGAACATTTCAGCTAAACTCTTGATGCAAATCAGGCAGTCAGGCAAGCTGGCCAACCTGCCTACCTCTGGTTTCCTGCTGGGCTGACCTCCCTGGGCTCCCTAAACTCCTCCTGCTGCCTGCTTCCCTGGGAGTCTCTCACTACTCAGCAGTCATCCTGGTGGGCTCTCTGACAACCTGGCTACCCTGGCTGTCTATCTGGCAGAGTAGCAGGAGACCAGTGTTCCAAAGTAGCTTGCGCCCCAGGTGACCTGGCTCCCCGATGCACCAGGCTGCCCAGCTGCCTGGGCTCCTTGACACCTTTGAAATTGAGTAGCCTGGGAAGCCAGCTATCTGGGAAGTTGAACATCCTGGGAAGCAGCTGAAAAAAATCAATTTTGGTTCACCTGAAAAAGACACTTATTTTTTTTTTTGGAGAATCTTCCTCACATGAAAAATTTCAGATTATTCAAGATTATTTTTTTCAAACATTAGAACATTTTTGTTAGAGAACTGGCCTGGAAACTGAATCTATCTGTCGTACAGACTATGTCTCTCCCATTCTTTATGCAGTGCATTAGCTTCTTTTCACCTGGACTACTGGTGAGCATTCTCTCGTCATTCCAGTCCCTCCTGACAATGCACATTTTCTGTGAAGTCTCCTCTTAACCCACCTAAGTAAGATGTGCTGCCAGAAACCTAAAATAAAGATACACACAAACATTGGAATGATGCAAGACAGACCCATACTCTGGGTCATCCAGGGCCTTTTCTACCTGCATTTTCCTCTATCTATTTAGACTCAGCAGGATTTCTTGTAGAAGGATCTGTATCTTCCTCTGTTTTTTTACAGCCCTGATCCCATTACCAATGCTTAACAAATAATTAAGAATAATTATGCCCCCACAGTATATTGTCGAGATAAAAATAGGGAGCCAGGAAAGAATTATTATTTGAGATGTGGCAGCAGTGAGATAATCAGAAGGGAAATCACACATAAATATTGCTATGGCAATGGGAAAATGCTGTTGGAAAGGTAAGAACTATAGGGATATGTATCCAGCCAGAAAACACAAGGCTACAAGCCAAGATATAAATAAATTTGAAACAGAAATCTAAATTTGCCAGTTTGTTTCCAAAAGAAGTTTTAAACTATTTTTTTCCAGATTGTTTTGTGGCATACAGGGTATTATTGAATACATTGGCATTTATCTGGTTCTCTTCAGTCCATTTTCCATGAAATGGTGTTGTAAATCTTAGCACTGGTAAACTCATTTTCTCATAGCCTCTTATTTTGTAACTAGCTCACCAATTTAGCACAATTATATATTTTATCATAAACTATAAGGGAAAAAAAGAGAAGGAGAGCATGTGGCCCAATAGAGAGGGCACTGGCCTGAGGCAGGAGAGACATAGCTTCTATTTCCAGCACTGCAATTAGGCTGCCAGATGATCTTGGATAAATCTCTTCCACTGTTCATTACTAATTTTCCCAATCTGTAAAATTGGGAGGTTGATACTTTGAGATCCATGGATCAAAAGCATGCTGTCTAAGTGCTAGGTGGTGTTGTAAACATTAGTTATACTGTTAGTGCTACATAAATGCTAGTTTAATTTTCTAAACCTGAGTGCCAGTCAGCATTTATATACGCCAACATTTTTCATTCTGATTGATGTTGGACAATAATTAGCCATTTGCTATGTTCACATGTCTTCATGCGGTTAACGGCAGGAAACTATTTCTTCCAGTAGCAATGGAGCAATGGAGGAAAAAGAAAGGGCTATTTAGTTATTGCAATATTGTAATTTTAGCATGTGGATATAAGCTGATGATCTACAACAGAGGTCAGTAAGGAAATGGTCTCAAACACTCACTCCCGCCAACTACCCACAACATTACAAAATTGGCTAGCTGTGTCCTTGAAACAGCGGGTACTTAGTTTCTTCTGAACTATGAGGTATTGACCTATGCTGGAGGCAATGTACCAAGTTAGAAAGGGCTAAACTCTCTCGCCTTGTTTGGTAACTTAAAGTCCTTTATTCTGATTGTAATTATATATGGGATAATTTCACATATCATAGTACTCTTGGCTTGTTATTTCCTTTTAGCCATTGTAAGCACTTCACTTCAGTTGATGCATGATGTAAACTAGCAGAATCAATGCCCTCCTGTATACGGCCTCATATGCTTGTCTGTACATGCTTGTCCAAGTTTGAAATTACCAGGTGTCAAGGTTCCTCCCCCACTCTGAATGCTAGGGTACAGATGTGGGGACCTGCATGAAAACCTCCTAAGCTTATCTTTACCAGCTTAGGTCAAAAAGTTCCCCAAGGTACAAAATATTCCACCCTTTGTCCTTGGATTGGCTGCTACCACCACCAAACAAATACTGGTTACTGGGGAAGAGCTATTTGGAAACGTCTTTCCCCCCAAATACTTCCCAAAACCTTGCACCCCACTTCCTGGACAAGGTTTGGTAAAAAGCCTCACCAATTTGCCTAGGTGACTACAGACCCAGACCCTTGGATCTTAAGAACAATGAACAATCCTCCCAACACTTGCACCCCCCCCCTTTCCTGGGAAATGTTGGATAAAAAGCCTCACCAATTTCCATAGGTGACCACAGACCCAAACCCTTGGATCTGAGAACAATGAAAAAGCATTCAGTTTTCTTACAAGAAGACTTTTAATAGAAATAGGAGTAAATAGAAGTAAAGAAATCCCCTCTGTAAAATCAGGATAGTAGATACCTTACAGGGTAATTAGATTCAAAACATAGAGAATCCCTCTAGGCAAAAACTTAAGTTACAAAAAAGATACACAGACAGAAATAGTTATTCTATTCAGCACAATTCTTTTCTCAGCCATTTAAAGAAATCATAATCTAACACGTACCTAGCTAGATTACTTACTAAAAGTTCTAAGACTCCATTCCTGGTCTATCCCCCGCAAAGGCAGCATAAAGACAGAACCACAGACCCTTTGTTTCTCTCCCTCCTCCCAGCTTTTGAAAGTATCTTGTCTCCTCATTGGTCATTTTGGTCAGGTGCCAGCGAGGTTACCTTTAGCTTCTTAACCCTTTACCGGTGAGAGGAGTTTTCCTATGGCCAGGAGGGATTTTAAAGGGGTTTACCCTTCCCTTTATATTTATGACACCAGGTTTACACAATTCCCAGCATTTGTATGGTATTGAAGAGAAATCCTGGCGCACACAGATGTACAAGTTTAATTTGCACTATTTCCAGAGTTCCATTCATCTGCTCCATATGCCTACAGTTCTTGCAATAAATGTCCAACTCTCTAATGCTTATATTGAAGACTCTCATATATTACAGAGTTAGAGATCAAGGGTGAAATCTTTGTCCCATTGAAGTAAATGGCAAAACTGAGATGACTTCAAGTGGGGCCAGGATTTATTCCAAGGTGCTTAAAATGAACAGTGCAAATCGAGCACCACAATGCACAGTTCATATTTGCCATATTCCCATGAATATCTGTAACACTACAAGGATATATTAAAACTTTCATTAATATTTCCTGACATAAAATGTCCTCCATATTATCTCATTTCTTCACCCAAGACAGAAATTTTGTCATTGTCCAGACACAGAGGAGAAACTTTTTTTAATGTAAATGAAGATTGGGTAGGGAATTTGTTAAGGCTATAAAAGTTTTGATAGTGTTCTTATTATAGTGATCTTTAACACCACTGTAGTTAAGGTCCTGTCAGGATTTATAAACTCCTATTTCAGTGAAATTTCACTTGGCATACCAGTTTCCAGCCCAGGGGCAATTTTCGCTTCAAATTTAAAAACAAATTACTTTGGATGTTTTTGAATGATCTGCCTGTAGAAAGCACCAAGCTCTCACCAGTTCCACCTGTCTTTTGGAGCCTTAAACCAATGTGATTTTTAAAACAATGATATGTGTATGTTTATAATTATGTACCTCCTAATGTTGTCTAATGATGCTTATATTTGCTTTTTAGTTAAAAGATAGAGCCTAAATAATTCTTATGTGAAAACTCCACTTTAAAAAACATTTATTTTTGTAGATTTACATGGTAGATAGGACACTTTATTAGGTCTCATTTGGGGACTTATCTAAATTCCAAAATTGGCCTTTGGGTCAGGGTCAGAAGCTCTCATTAACCATATTAACAAAACAAGAATTGTGTGTCCAACAGCTCCCAGACTAGAGTCCCTTCTATGAAGCGGTCTGCGTCTCCTGCAATCCACTTGCACACACTAGCATGACCAGGGACAGCTGCCGGTGAACCTGTTACCCCGCCTGTGGGCAGGGCTGACGGCAGTACGGCCATGCAGGAGGAGCTGCCAATGCGGGGTGCTGGCTCCTGGGAGTGCCGGCCCGACATGCTGCTGCTTTTGCTGCTGCAGTTCCCGGTAGAGCCCTGCAGCTCCATGGAAACCGATTTATGTGAATAGAAATTTTATATCCACTCAGAGCTCTTGTCATTGATCCTTGTTTAAAGCTTCCTTGTTAAAAATCCAGTCCAGACAAAAGAAGTAGGAAATGAAGACAAAATGGAGCTGTCTCAGGTGTCTTTTTACATCCTCTGCCATGTGCATGTAAATGTACTGTCCCAGACAAAGTCCATAGTCCCTCTTTGTTCAGTCACTGACCCAAGATGGAGTCTGGGGTCACATGAGAATCCGCAAGAAGACCTATTGGGTGGGATGAGTTTCTTCAGTGGCCCATTGTTAGAGTGAAGTGTTCTTAATGAGCCGTCAAAATATAGCTGTTTAGCTTTGATGTAAATCTATTTGTGCGGTGTTACTCAGGAATACAGTATATGTCTAAGATACAAGTACATAACAATATTCCTAACTTTAGATACAACAATGATACATGAACATGAACAGGATAATCGTACTTAGCAAATCATAACTTTTCCATTGATACATTATATGACGTACTTTGTACAAGATTTGTTGTAACTGTATAACAGAGATAGCAACAATGATACAGATAGTCATCTTTCTTATATATAGCATCACAATGTTAATTTGCATTTTTCTGTATACAGAAGTGAGTCTCAGGCTTCTTTAAAAATTTGCAATAAAGTCTCGTTCACTACGAAAAGAGTTGAGCAATAGGGAGTGATTGTTGAAATTCTTGCCATTTGGCTGTTTTTGATAGTTTGGTAATATTGCAGACCTAGAACATTGCATTTTAATTAGTTTAGATATTGCCAGCATTACATATTGGTAAAAATGAAGTTAAAAAGGAAATCACACTACTTTTTAGCTTCCAAAAGCAAACAACAAGAAAAAATAATCCTCCTGTTTTATTAAAGTATAGCTATATATCTTTGAGGTTCTTTTTATATGCTTTGATTAATTCCTAAAGATTGAGGTGATTTTTTAAAGAAAAAATAAATGATTTATATCATTAATTATCACTGGACTATATTGTTATAATAGCACTTGAGTGAAACTTTATTGCAATTGGTGGGCATGATGGCCATCCTTCACTCAGGATAAATGTAAAAAGCAGTTAAGCTCTTTTTTGGCATAAGATACCAAAGATGATTGCAGCCAGTGCCCAAAACACAGACAACATGTAGGGCTGGTTAGAAGCTGAGCTATGTGGGCTGAGGAATTTCTCTTGGGCTAAATGCAACTGCAGTGCGCTGTGTATTATTTGGTAGGGGTGTCAATGGACAGACACAGCCAAAAATGCAGGCAAAGAGGAAAAGAAAAGGGAAGAGGCATGAAGAAAAGCAGTAGTGTTGTCCAAAGAGAAAGCTGAGAGCAAGAGAGAGCTTTCTGGGCAGAATGCTGGCTGGAAAAGGCAGGCTTAGAACTGAGAGAAAAGTAACTGCCTCCTGTTGTTTGGTCCTGCTGTGTTCAGGGAAACAGCACTTTGTGCACCGTCTTTGTAAACAAATAGGATTGCACCAAAGAAATATCTGATTTGTATCATCAATCTGTCTTCCTAACAGAAACCACCCACAAAGCTCCAAATGTTGGCTAATCACTCAGGCCAAAAAGAAGGGAGAGAAATTACTTAGGAATTTACAAAGGGGGGATAATTAAGAGTAATGGGATGAAATTAAAAAGCATATATTTATCTAGATGTAGATCCTTGTTCTGGGTCAAGGTGTTCGAAGCACCGCAGGCCGGCAGAGGTACTCTGAGAAAACGAGACCCACACGCAGCTAAGCAGCGAGTTATTGGCTTTATTGAAGGTTAGTGACACATTCACAATGGGGACTCCAAGCGTTGCTGTCACGGAGGTGGAGAACCTAGCACACCGGAGCTTTGCCTGGGACGGAGTCCAACAAAGGGGAAAACAGCGAGCCCTAATAAGCAGTATGCAAAATCAGCTCATGAATATATAATAAGGTACTTCCCAACAGGGGCTTTCCACTACCTGGCACAGGGCCATACAGGGCAGACAAAACCGGCCTAAAGCCGGTTAGAGTTGGTTTTTCATGTTCTACAGTAACCGGGAGGCCTCAAGAAAACTGAAGTTCCCTAGCTAGGCTGTAACAAAGTCTTTCGCAGTCCCTTACAATCCTCCACACCAAATAACATCCATCCAGAGCTCTGAGCACTCTAGCAATAGAAATAAAGACAATAACAAGAAGCAAATAAATAAAAGCAAGATTTTGGCCAATACAGTAAAATGTGTTGACAGTACCTCACTACTTCACAGGGGTGTTATAGGGAAAATATATTTAGAATGTGATCTCTAGTTATTCCTTAGAACAGAGTTTACAACTGTGAAAAGAACTTGTGTAAGGTGCATGCAAATGGAGACTGTTTCTTGCAACTTTCCCTTTCATGTACAAGGAACAGGTACAATCTGACCCTATTTGTATAGCATCAGCAGGATGCTAGGTGCATTACAGATGAATGGAAAGACAATATTCCTGCCTCAAAGACTTTACAGGTTAAGGAGTCATTCCTGTAACTGATTGTGTGTGGGTCCAGCCCTGTGCCCTCAAAGACCCCTCCCACTGAAATCAATGAAGCTCCACACAGAGGTATGCTCATATAGTCACTTGCAGGATCAAGGCATAGTAAGATTCTTTCCCAGGTCTCTGGCTGGTGGGTCTTGCCCACATGCTCATGGTCTAACTGATCACCATATTTGGAGTTGGGAAGCAATTTTCCCCCAGCTCAGACTGGCAGAGACTCTGGGAGTTTTTCGCCTCCCTCTGCAGCATGGGACATGGGTCACTTGCAGGTTTAAACTGGTGTAAAGGGTGGATTCTCTGTAACTTGAAGTCTTTAAATCATGATTTAGGGATTTCAGTAACTCAATCAGAGGTTAGGAGTCTTTTCCAGGAGTGTATGGGTGAAGTTCTGTGGCTTGCAATGTGCAGGAGGTCAGACTAGATGATTGTGATGGTCCCTTCTGTCCTTAAAGTCTATGCATCTATGAGTTATCAATCAAAGAATAATAAATGCTTGAAATATACTGTGATTGAATGGTGTGTTAACTGTGATTCTTTAATTCCACAATGATTTTGTTTGGGTTTGGTACTTTTTAGACTGTGTACATTACTTTCATTGGGGAAGGGTGCTTGTGATTTATAGGCCTCCTTCTACAAGTATGTACCAAGGTGGGAACTGAAGATGGAAAGACAAGAAAAGCAGACTGGCATAAGGAGGCATTTGGGGAGTATAAGACAGTATACAAAATACCCAGAGATAACAATGGAGAAAGACTCTGAAAGGGCAGTAAGCCTGTGAGCAGGTGACTTTACAAATTTCTTCTAAAAGTCCAAACACTGAGTTGAGGCAACAACTTATCTTTTTTCCGCCGTCCCAGCTTTAATAAGAAGGAATTAGCAATATGATGTGTTATAACATAAAGTTCAGGATAAGCTTTCTCACTAGACTTGACTACTTCTACATGCATGACTAGGGCTCTTCCAAATTCATGGCCATGAAAAACACATCACAGACCATGAAATCTGGTCTCCCCATGAGAAATCTGTTCTTTTGTGTGCTTTTACCCTATACTGTACAGATTTTGCGGGGGAAACCAGCATTTCCTGACCCAAAAGGGAGTTGCAGGGAGGTCACAAGATTAATTTTTGGGGGGTTGTGGTATTGCCACCCTTACTTCTGTGCTGCCTTCAGAGCTGGGTTACCAGAGAGAGGTGGCTGCTGACTGAGGGCCCAGCTTTGAAGGCAGCGCCCCATAGCAGCAGCGCACAAGTAAGAGTGGCAATACGATACCATGCCATCCTTACTACTGCGCTGCTGCTGGCGGTGCTCTGCCTTCAGAGCTGGGGTCCCACCAGCAGCTACTGCTCTTCAGCTGCCCAGATCTGAAGGCAGCACTGCTGTCTGCATCGGCGCAGAAGTAAGGATAGCAGTACTGCAACCTCCGCCACAATAACCTTGCAACCCCCACTCAACTCCTTTTTGGGACAGGAGCCCTACAATTAGAACACCGTGAAATTTCAGACGTAAATAGCTGACATCATGAAATTTATGATTTTAAAAATCCTATGACTGTGAAGTTGATCAGTATGAACCGTGAATTTGGTAAGGCCCTACCCATAACCCACCCCTTCCAGGGACCCACTCCTGTTCACCTTATATCTAGCTGAGTCAACATAATCCACTTAACCCTTTCCCAACAGGATCAACAGAATGAGGCGTTTCAGGAAACCACTTCCACCCAGATACAAAAACCTAAAAGTTCTTTCCCATAACTAACTTAGTAATAGCATAACTTGCAAACCACTTGGAAATAATGGTATTTTCAGTGTAAGTGAAATTAAGTGTAAACTGCAACATTAGCTTAATTGGTAAGGCTAATATCTAAGCTGACTATGCATTTGAACATATAACATAATATTCATGCTGGTACTGCATCCTATCACATAACATTATAGACATGACAGTTTGATTGCTTTTTTTTTACTAATAAAATTTCATCTTAAAAATTGTTTGTAGTGGTATTAAAGATAATTCATTTATATTGATTATTCTGAGATGAAGTTTAAAGGTCTAAAGTACTTCTTTGAGGATTTGAAGTAAGGAGTTGCTTGTTATAGCAACATCTAATTTGTACATGAAATGCTATAAATAGGAGATTTCATAGTCTTGCAGTGAAAATTGGGAACCTGGTATGCTTCTCACTCTTTAACTCCCAGAAGAAAGAAACATTTCCTGCTCAATTAAGGCTCCTGACACACTAAAAATAGTTTTGTAGAATAAATTTGTACTGTGGTTGTAATGGGATGTAGCTGGAAGTCCAATGTATTACCTAATTACAGTTTATAGACATTGTTATATAATGTTTATTATAAGTTGCCCTTACAGTTACTTAAATGATGAAAGTTTAACAAGGGGAAGAGCACTTCCATTTAATGTTTTCCTTACTGAGCACATTAAACCATTTAACTATAATAAAAGTGGGAGCAGTAGTTTGGTCCAATTCCTCCTCAGATTAAGCTAGTTTTTAATACAGTTGAAACATAAAATTGAGATTCAGTTTGTTTCATTATGCTCAATATTCCAAAATGTTCTCAGAGTGTGGCATATAATCCCTGCTCTGTTGGTGCCCCATGCAGTCAATGTTCCCTCTAATTTTTGACAGGCTGTGTGCGCAAAAAAATTCTTCTGTGCAAATTGTTGTGCTTTTGTGCAAATTTCTGTGTGCATGGTGTTTCGCTGTGTGTGCGGGGTTTAGGCTATGTGCGCACGCACACGCGCACAGTTTAGAGGGAACAGTGCATGCAGGCCCATGACATTTTGCAAATATGTCAGCAATAAACATAATTCCCCTATGAATGAATTGTGGGGGCTGCCAGCCACTTGCTGCACTGAACTTTGGATCTACCTGTATTCTCCTAGACTCCAAAAATGCAACATCACTTGTATATATCCTTGATGTTCTTACTGGGATATGGGGGGTGGTGTTAAAGAAAAGAAAGAGAAAAAAATTATGAGGTGGAGAAGCTTTGTCCAACAAATGTGGCTAGACAAATACATTTATTTAAAGCTGCTAATCTAGTACAGTGTGCATACACTAAACTATAGTTACCCTGATTTGGAATATATTATATTATGTTTATGACCTATGTTGCTCCCATAGGAGCAGGGTTCAGCCCTGTTGTTAGTAGGAGAACAGTGTCTAGAGTTGTTTCACTGGTTCAAAGTTTTAGCAAATGTTATGCATCTGAAACATGTGAACACCTATTCTTCTCTTTTCATGAAATTGCTGGTTAACATATTGGGTAATCATTCATTTAGAATTCCCTGTTGCAAAATTTTGACGATGACCCTCAGTTATCAAATATCTCTTTGGGCAATAAATTTTGCAAGCTGTAGATTGAATTTTTATTTGTTTCTTTACTGGGCAATAGAATACATCCTACACCTGCACCAAATAGACCATCATTGGTCCTCTGTATATTCTAGTCTACATTATTATGCCACCTGGATACCTGACTAGAGATGCCATTCATTATTTAGGCCTTGAGCCTGTCTCAAGAGATGCTTCTGGACTCTCAAGTCTCCCCAAAACTGTCTTTCTCGAGTTAACTACGAGAGACTCAGACTTCTCACCTCTGTTTCATCACCCCCAAAGGAGTAAAAACAGCTCCCAGTTTCACTTTGGCACACACACTCCACTCAGTTTTCACACTACATACCTGCTTGGGATAAAAATAAACAAAACATTTATTTAATAGAAAACCACAGATTCAAAGATGAAATATTTAGGAAAAATGAACATGTACAAGTTACACAGAAAATAAACATAAAGACACAACTTCGGGCTTTACACTTCCATATTAAATACATTCCCATTTCAAATACAAATTACCTATTGCCTTTGAAGAGTATCCCAGCATGCCTCCTAAAGAGGATCTGTCATTCAGAGACAGCCTCTTACCTTCAAGACTGTCCCTCTGTTCTGGATCTGTTAGGGTCTGTTTTGAAGGTGTCTGGAGTGTGCTGATATTGGGGTGCAACTTCTCTAAAGACTACACAACTATGTCACTTTGGGGATCACCCAGACCAGTAAGAGATTCTGTATAAAGTCACCCCAAGGTTACAGAGCAAGCAGTAACTTAACACCACAGTTGTCTGGGTGATCCCAAAACATCACAATCACACAGGTAAATCCCTGTGCCTCTGCAGAGCTCTTTGAAGGACCAAGGCCTTAGAAATTCAAAGAGATGGCACAGTGATCCATATATGCACTAGTCTTAAACAATTAGGAGAGGGGTGTATGCCTTCCACACTGCTCACCTTAGGACGATGCAGCATATTCCTCACTGCACCCCTTGTTTCATGTGCCAAGTACTGTGTGATAACATGGGAGGAGTCCATTCTTCTTAAATTAAATGAAGTGGCTACTCCAGCTGCAGCTTAACGTTCCTAGCCATCTCCCCACAGATTTCCTGGTGCTTCATCTAAACTGTTCCCTTTCCTACTCAGAATCTTCCCACATAGTTCTATACACGTTTCTACACACCTAGATACCTCTGCTGGCCAACAGCACAAAGAGAAAGATGTCCCCACTTTTTCTGCCCCCTTTGAGATGGCTTTGGCCTCTGAGGAGAGTGAAGTTGGTATTGTCCCTGAACTGTAATTTCACTTTCTCTCTGGCCCAATGCATGTTTAATTATTTATACAAAGTGGATCAGCTTCAACAGGAGAGAATGAGAGAGACCCTCATTATAGTGCCCTATAGTTCAGTTGTTAAGGTGCTCATCTGAGAGAGAGGAAACCCCTGTTTAGATCTCTTCTTCTTATCAGACAGCATTTGCATCAACCAGCATCTCCCATATCCCAAGTGTATTCCCTAACCAATGGTCTGAAGGTTAGAAATGAGGCCACCTCCCCCTCCCCCCGACGCCCCGCACCAGCTGTTTTGTGGAATTAGGCCTGTGCCACTGCCATTCTTGCAGCAAACAGCTTAGGAATAGGGCTGCCAACTTTATACCCACACAAAACCAAACACACTTGCCCTCCCCCTATCATGCCTCTCCTCTGAGGCCCCGTTCGCTCCCTCCCTCCATCCTCCCCTCCCTCTGTCACTTGCTCTCCCCATCCTCCCTCACTCACTCATTTTCACCAGGCTAGCTCAGGAGGTTGAGGTACGGGAGGGGGTGAGTGCTCTGGCTGGGGCTGCAAGCTCTGGGGTGGGTCCAGGGATAAGCTATTTGGAGTGCAGGAGGGACTCCAGGCTAGGGGGTGGAGTATGGGAGTGGGCTCTGGGCTCAAACAGGGGGTTGGGTGTGGGAGGGGGTATGGGCTCTGAGCTGGGGGGGGGTGTGCATATTCTGGGGTGGGGCCAGAAATGAGGGATTCAGACTGTGTGAGGGGACCCAGGGCTTGGTCAGGGGGTTGGGGTGCAAGAGGGTGAGGGCTCTGGCTGGGGGTGTGCGGTCTGGGTTGGGGCTGAGGATGAGGGGTTTGGGGTGCAGGAGGGGGATCTGGGCTGGGATCGAGGGGTTCGGAGGGCGGGAGGGGGATCAAGACTGAGGCAGGGGTTTGGGGCATGGGAGGGGACAGGGGTGCAGGCTCTGGGAAGCACTTACCTCAAGCAGCTCCTGGAAGCAGCAGCGGGGTATTCCGGTCGAAAACTGGACACCTGGCAACCCTACTTAGTCTGTGGATCCCAAGCAGAGGGAGGTGACTTCTTGCATCTCAGACCCCTTCTCATCAGCACCCCCTCTCATCAGCATTTGCATTGGCTAGCTTAGGTGGCTTCCTGCTAGAGGGCTGGCTTTTGTGGATCCCATTCTCAGATGTTATCTCTCCCCTTGCATTGTATAGGTAGCCCTGTCCCCTAACTCAGGGTTTATGAATTCTGCTGGGTGGCTAGGTGCCTAACAGTTATTCTTTGCAACACCCAAATTTCTTTGTCGATCTGTGTTTTAGTCTCTCTGTGCCTCAGTTCTCCATCTGTATAAAGAGGATGATGTATTTCCCTATCTCACAGAGGTGTTGTGGGGAAAAATATATTAAGGATTGTGTGGCATTAGGGTACTGGGGCCTATATAAGTACCGTAGACATAGAACATACCCAACTCTAAATTCTTTACAACGGTAGCTTATTAATTACGTTATTATTATTCACAATTCTTAAGTAGAAGGTACTTTTTTAGATTGTAATACTCTGGTTTTATGAAAAACATATTTAGAAATCTTAAATATATAATGAAGATGAAGTACCTCTCACATTTCATTATTATAAAATCATAAGATGGGGTGGATGGTATTGCTAGAAAAAATATAATGTGTGAAGCTATAAAGCATTCCTTGTCTCAAATAGAAACAAAACTAAAGATCTTTTTTCCTGTGAGATTAAAAAAAATAGTGCTCAGACCAGACATTCCAAGATTCTTCTTGGAAAAGAATCAGTCTTTATAATATTATTATAAACCTTTGAAAATGTGATCTTATAGAGGAAGAGATGAAAAAATCTTGATTATATTGTTGTGTATGTGACCCACAGATACCCAGCTGTGTCATAGATTCACGGATTCCAAGGGCAGAAGGGACCATTATGATTTTAGAGTCTGACCTCCTGTATAGCACAAGCCACAGAATTCCCCCTCCCACTCCCCCCCGCCCCAAAGTCCCAGAGTAGATCTTTCAGGAAAAAAAAAAATCTTGCCTTAAAAATTGTTGGTGATTGACCCACCATGACTCTTGTTTAACTGTTCCAATGGTTAATTACCCTCATTGTCAAAAAAAAATAAATTATGCCTTATTTCCAGTCTGAATTGTCAACATGAGTACCAATGAAAATGGATTGAGTTCCTACCAAATTATAAATAGAAAGTAAGTATTTTCCATATATGCCGTTGGTGTCTATCTGATGTGCTACCATGATCTCTTCTATTATGTTTTTAAATAGTTTTTTCAAAGCCTGGTGTTTGACTGTACTAAGTGGCAGGGTATGTAGTTAAAAGTGGTAACCTGTAGTTTAATCCTACAAATGGATGCACCTGGGCACCCAGCTGCCTACATGCAACTCAGTACGACATTGGAACTTTCATCAGTTCCCATTACAAAGACTATTGGTCAGAGATAAGTGTTGCTGGCATTCCATAACATCACCCTTTTTGTATGCAGGAACATCATATGTACCAATTTGTTGACATTAGACAATGTGACATCTCTAATTTCAAGATGAGGAAAATAAAAATCACAATATAGATATATAGATAGATACACAGATATATATATATATATTTAAAATAACACTCTTGCAGAGGGAGTAACAATGAGAATCATTTTGATAATTTACATAACTGACTCCAGTGGCCATAATTATCTCTCATGTGACTCCACTGACTTCAGTGGAGTAACTCCCAGGACTAATTTTGCCCATTGTACATTGGAACATCTATGTCTTGTAGTTATTTGAGTTCCTTAGAAATTATCTCAGACATGCAGAATTGTTTTGCACACCAGGCAGCTTCAGGACTAAAGAGAACAGTCTGTTTTTATAGTCTATTTATTTATTCAAACTATTGTTTGTCTAATTATGACTTAATTATTATTCTTGGAATAAATGAACACTGTGTATATTATATCCCAGCCCATGGAGCTTTATATATCTATTTTTTTTATCTATAAAGTTGCAAACAAACAACATTTATACATAACACCATTAAACATAACACAGCTTCACTGTTCAAATTATTTGTGCATTTACAGTACATGCTCTCATGATTGTGTTTACTTGTAAAATATTACCGTATAAAATCAAACAATCAGACAATTAAAGTTTACAAATGTGAGAAAAGTATATTACCAATGTGACAATGTAATTTAGTGACAGATATTGTATGGTAACATTACAATGGACCAGAGCCAGTGAATTTATCTTTGCAGATGGTCTCTGCACCTGCAAGCTATTGGAAGGTACCCTTTTTTGAAAGCTATATTTGGATCTCATGAGGCAGCCCTTTCTGAATGCTAATGTGATGCCCAGAAATTCTGGCTTGTAGCAATTATTTGTGTTGTGGTAAAACTTGATTTAGTTTATTTCTTTATAAAATGCAAAATGGCTGCTTGAAAATCTGTGGCTTTATTGTTAACAGAATAAAATATAAAAATGTTGTAAATAGTTTGGGATAATTAAAGGGGTTCTGTCAACTCAAAAATAACACGGCTGATCCTCCAGTGCCTTGCACCTTGTGTTGTCATTTACACCCATTCAAAGTGAGTGTAAAGTGGCAGGGGGAACCTGGTCCACAGAGAAGGACAGGGGTATCAAGCACCAAAAGTACAGTTCCCATGAGATATCCTGGCATCATTTCAGAATTGAAAGATTTGGGGTTTTCAGCTGGAAACATTTCAGGGGTTGGCTCACAAAACAAAAACTGTTTTCTTGAAAACCCAATTATCTGTTGAAAGACAGTTTTGATAGAAAATTTTCAACCACCCCTAGATTCCAATGCATAAGTCTTTGAGGGTATGGCTACATTGTAATAAAACACCCTCAGTTGGCCCTTGTCAGCTGGCTTGGGCTGTGGGGCTGTAAAATTGCAGCCTAGACATTCTGTCTGGCCCGGCTCTCACAGGGTCCCAGAGCTCAGGTACAATTTGGGCCTCAGTGTCTACACCGCAATTTTACAGCTCCATAGCCCAAGCCCCATGAGCCGGAGTCAGCTGACACAGGCCATCTGAGGGTGTTTAATTGCAATGTAGACATACCCTGAAAGTCCAAACCTATAGAATAGAGAT
This sequence comes from Chelonia mydas, assembly GCF_015237465.2. Lineage (NCBI taxonomy): Eukaryota > Metazoa > Chordata > Testudines > Cheloniidae > Chelonia > Chelonia mydas. Next base: position 70,655,899 of record NC_057849.1, read on the forward strand.
GAGCCAAATTGTTTCAACAAAGTGAAAATGATTCATTACATAAGGGTAATGGTAAATCTATTGGTAAATTTACCATCAAGTGGTAAATCATCTATTGTACTATGACACTGTTTTTTACTCATACAAGAAATACTGTTATTTCCCTATTTCTTGAAGAAAAAATGTTTTTCAAGAACTAGTATCAAGGCATCTTAAACTGCAGCTCTTCAGGACAGGGATTGTATCTTTATATATGTTGAGCTCCTAACATAAAAAGGCCCTGTTCCTGACTGAGGCCCCCTCAACACTACTGTGTTACATATAGTAAAGAAAAGGAAGACAATTCTGCAGCTGATGTAGCCAAAACTGGGAGCAGACATGAGTTGGAGCAATCTTTAGGATGTTCATTACACACAATACCCTCAAGATAGGGGAACACAAAAACAAGCTTCATGCAATCTTTCCACTTTTCCTGCTCACCAATGTTGTGGGTGAGATAGTATCTTCTATTGGATCAACTTCTGTTGGTGAAAAAGACAAGTGTTTGAGTTTACACAGAGCTCTTCTTCAGATGTGTAAGCTCAAAAGCTTGTCTCCTTCACCAGCAGAAGTTGGTCCAATCAAAGATGTTAACTTACCTACCCTGTCTTGTTAATATCCTGGGACCAACACAACTACAAGTATACTTCAAACATTCATTGGTAGTTATTATAATATTTTTCTTTTCAATTTATCTTTTTTACTCACTTTGCATTTTTTTATAGAATGAAGATTACTAAACTGCTTACAGAGTAGCAGCCGTGTTAGTCTGTATCTGCAAAAAGAAAAGGAGGACTTGTGGCACCTTAGAGATGAACAAATTTATTTGAGCATAAGCTTTCGTGAGCTACAGCTCACTTCATCGGATGCATTCAGTGGGGAGATTTATATACACGGAGAACATGAAACAGTGGGTGTTACCTTACAGACTGTAACGAGAGTGATCAGGTGAGGTGAACTATTACCAGCAGGAGAGCGGGGGGGGAGGGGGAGACACCTTTTGTAGTGATAATCAAGGTGGGCCATTTCCAGCAGTTGACAAGAACGTCTGAGGAACAGCGGGGGGGGGGGGGGGGGGGGGGGGGGGGGGGGGGGAAGGGGGGGATGGAATAAACTGGGGAAACAGTTTTACTTTGTGTAATGACCCATCCGTTCCCAAGCCTAAGTTAATTGTATCCAGTTTGCAAATTAATTCCAATTCAGCAGTCTCTCCTTGGAGTCTGTTTTTGAAGTTTTTTTGTTGAAGAATTGCAACTTTTAGGTCTGTAATCGAGTGACCAAAAAGATTGAAGTGTTCTCCAACTGGTTTTTGAATGTTATAATTCTTGACGTCTGATTTGTGTCCATTTATTCTTTTACGTAGAGACTGTCCAGTTTGCCCAATGTACATGGCAGAGGGGCATTGCTGGCACATGATGGCATACATCACATTGGTAGATGTGCAGGTGAACTAGCCTCTGATAGGGTGGCTGATGTGATTAGGCCCTATGATGGTGTCCCCTGAATAGATATGTGGACACAGTTGGCAACGGGCTTTGTTACAAGGACAGGTTCCTGGGTTAGTGGTTCTGTTGTGTGGTGTGTGGTTGCTGGTGAGTATTTGCTTCAGGTTGGGGAGCTGTCCGTAAGCGAGGACTGGCCTGTCTCCCAAGATCTGTGAGATTGATGGGTCGTCCTTCAGGATAGGTTGTAGATCCTTGATGATGCGTTGGAAAGGTTTTAGTTGGGGGTTGAAGGTGATGGCTAGTGGCGTTCTGTTATTTTCTTTGTTGGGCCTGTCCTGTAGTAGGTAACTTCTGGGTACTTTTCTGGCTCTGTCAATCTGTTTCTTCACTTCAGCAGGTGGGTATTGTAATGGCAATTCTTCAACAAAAAAAACTTCAAAAACAGACTCCAACGAGAGACTGCTGAATTGGAATAAATTTGCAAACTGGATACAATTAACTTCAGCTTGAATAAAGATTGGGAGTGGATGGGTCATTACACAAAGTAAAACTATTCCCCCCCCCCCGCTGTTCCTCAGATGTTCTTGTCAACTGCTGGAAATGGCCCACCTTGATTATCACTACAAAATGTCCCCCCTCCCCCCCCGCCCCGCTCTCCTGCTGGTAATAGCTCACCTTACCTGTTTCAGAGTAACAGCCGTGTTAGTCTGTATTCGCAAAAAGAAAAGGAGTACTTGTGGCACCTTAGAGACTAACCAATTTATTTGAGCATAAGGTTTCGTGAGCTACAGCTCACTTCATCGGATGCATACTCTTACCTGATCACTCTGGTTACAGTGTGTATGGTAACACCCATTGTTTCATGTTCTCTGTGTATATAAATCTCCCCACTGTATTTTCCACTGAATGCAACTGATGAAGTGAGCTGTAGCTCATGAAAGCTTATGCTCAAATAAATTGATTAGTCTCTAAGGTGCCACAAGTACTCCTTTTCTTTAAACTGCTTAAGGTACCGTATAATTCACTGGATACCAGTGAGTGGATAATGGATTTTAAGCTTGAAATTACTACAAAAGTAATCGTTAAAGTAAAAGGTGATTTTTTTTCTTTTTTTAAATGGTGAGTTTTGCTTTTAAAAGATTCTTTTTTTCAGGGACTGAACAGTTAAAATATATTACAAGCATGGTATCCAATTTTTACATATTTAAAAATGATTGTTTTTCAGGACCTTTTGGAAAATGTATTAAAAGAATGTAATACTGCTTATAGCTCATCCTGGGAATATTAATATAAGTGAGAAATATTAAATAAGTATTGGGCAGAAATCTTTACTGGTATCACTGTATTGACTTCAATAGGCCTCCCTGATCAGAAAATGTGTCACTTGAATTTCAGTGAGATTATTACAAGATTACAAAGATTTTTTTTTTCCACCATAAGAATGGCAGTCATAATACTGACACCTGCTTCCACCCAAAATAACCCAAGCAAGGGAAAAAAAGACAACCCTACAACCACAACAGGAAAGAAAAACAAACAGAAAACCCTGAAACTAATCAGCCTAACGAACGCAAAACAAAAGAAAACAAGTAATTTAAAAACAAACAAAAAACAAAACCTTACGATGCGCAGAGTTACCCCCAAAAATAAGTGCCATCAACACCACATAATCCGCTAGGGAATTCACTATTGCAGTAGAATTTAATGTGGAACTCCTCAGATTCTACAGTGATAAATGTCAGTGTAAAGCCCTTAGATACATATGTAGTTTTACTTTGGGAATGGAACACTCTACTGCTTTTATTGATATTTTATTGGGAGGGAGAATAATGCAGTGAAAACCAGACTAGTTGGGTTCCCGTTTCTTATATAGGAGCACACCAATTATATGCCAAGAAGTTTCCTGTAATAAGCAAATGATTCATATAAGAAATTCGCATAGGTAAGTGAGAAAAATGAAGGAATTAAGAGCATTATTTTTATAACTGTCATATGCACTTCGGTTTACTTGTGTGATATTCGTGGCAGATATGATGAACAAAGGTTTTGCTGAGACTGTCATACTTAATGTTATGAATGTTATCTGTATATCTGTAGCCCTTGAAAACATAAAAACGTCAAAGCCTATTATATTGAGCTGGGCAAGACAATATGGGCCCATAGAATATGATTAGCCCTTTGTATCAACACAGGTGACATGTCCCTGGCTCACAGCAGAGGCAGGGGAAGCTACGCCTCTCACCTGAAGCAACACCTGAGGAATGCACTTGAGAGTGATGAAGAGGGGTCTAAAGGGCAGTGTGTCGTGTACTTTGCTAGACGCTAAAAGATCATAGATTGAATAGAGACACTGGATTTATGATGTATTACAACAATCTATAACCACTAACAACTCCCCCCCCACACACACAACCTGCCTTTCTCCCCTCTTTCTTCCTTCCTTCCTGTTACTGGAGGGACATTAGGGGCCCAAATACCTTGAATGATCCCTTGAAATATGTGTTAACTACTTGTGCTAAACAATCTTTTCCACTTGTATTTAGCTGTGACACTCTGAGTGTGTTTCCCAGACTGGAAGAAGAGCTCTGTGTAAGCTCGAAAGCTTGTCTGTCTCACCAACAGAAGTTGGTCAAATCAAAAATATGACTTCATCCACTTTGTCTCTCTAACAAGCAATATGGTCTATGATGGCGGTGAGGGGAAGGAGGAGGAAGGAGTTCTGCGTGGGTGGCTGGATCAGATAAAAAGGAGAAGAAAAATGGTGAATCTAACAAGCTTTGTGCCAAACTTAGTCTTAATAGTTTTTATTGTGTATTACAGTGGTCTCCCCTGCCCTCTATTTTGACTGTTTAGAATGCACTCACTTCAGGGCAAAAGCTGTGAAGAGTTCAACACATTTTTGTCTGTGAAGAGTCCAACACACTTTTGGGTACTTGGTAAATAATAAATAATAATAATCAGATTTTTTGCAATTGAAGCAGTGCAATTATCTAATCTATCTATCTATCACATTGATCAGGTTGCAGGCCATTGCACTGCTTCAGGTATTGCTATATAGCTAACACACCCAGCTTGTCATCTGGATCTCTTTTAATAACTAAACCTATTTTTCACCTGGCAATGAAGGAATTGGTCTCATCTTATTAAACATGTATGGACAAAGCCTCAGGACAAAGTGTGGCTGCTTTGTACTGCAACACCAGTGGATTCTGGTCCTATGGCCAGTGTAATCAGTCTTGAGATTATCACCCTAGTGCAAGAGGATCCTGACATGGCACAGAGTTGTTTTAGGCTCCTATGCCATCTCCATAGAGCAGCCTATGTAATTTACAGCATCTATTCTCATGAGGCCAGGCCCTGCACAGAGAAGTCTCAGAACTGGAAGACTGCAATGATGAACATTACACCCACTTTTGCACCTGGCCCTGCTTTAACTTGTGCTGTGTGCTCCTGAGTAATAATTGAGAATTTGGTACAGATTCTGGTCTGGTTTTTGTGTCTGTGATAAATTGTTATCAAACACATTACTGCAGAACCTCTTAGAATATTTTCTTTTCCCTAACTGTTATACATGAAGTTGTGGAGCTGGAAATAGACAACATGCATATTTTAAAAATTTTCTTTTCATTTTAAAGATTCAACCACTCAGAGATTATCCCCAGTCAGAATAGAAAAGGAGTACTTGTGGCACCTTAGAGACTAACCAATTTATTTGAGCATGAGCTTTCGTGAGCTACAGCTCACTTCATCGGATGCATACAGTGGAAAACACAGTGGGGAGATTTATATACACAGAGAACATGAAACAATGGGTGTTACCATACACACTGTAACGAGAGTGATCAGGTAAGGTGAGCTATTACCAGCAGTGTGTATGGTAACACCCATTGTTTCATGTTCTCTGTGTATATAAATCTCCCCACTGTGTTTTCCACTGAATGCATCCGATGAAGTGAGCTGTAGCTCACGAAAGCTCATGCTCAAATAAATTGGTTAGTCTCTAAGGTGCCACAAGTCCTCCTTTTCTTTTTGCGAATACAGACTAACATGGCTGTTACTCTGAAACCTGTCAGAATAGAGAATACTGGTAGAACTGATATCTCTCAAATGAAAAGTTGAATGTGCCACCACTGTAAGCGTATGGAAAAACTAAAAAAAAAAAAAAACAAAACACAACAACAGCAACAACAAAACCTACTTTGTCTTTACGATTGGCCAAAAATTGTTAATAATGTGTTAGATTACGGTTATTAAATGTCCCTTGTCAAGAGAAGCACTAAGACCTGTGGCCTGAACCAAAGCCCACTGAAGTCAGTGGAAACACTTTGTATCCAGTTCCCAATATTGTGAGGTGCTCTCAAGCCTCATTGAAGATAATGGCAGTGGAAGTGACTCAGCACATCCCAAGATCCCGTCAGCATCTTATATATGTACACCTAATGTAGTAGATTGGCTGCAGCTAGCAATACTTTGGGATCCAGGTAAGCAGAAATTGCAGATATTTTAATGTTTCTTTTTTATTTATCTATTACCCAGTGACATTTGATTTGTTTTACTACCCACTTTTGAGCTAGATCCTGCACCACCGAGGTCAGTGGGAGTTTGGCTATTAACTTTACTGAGAATTGGATCAGACACCTAATGCATCCTGTTATCCTCAAGCTTTACAAACAAACTACCAAAAAATCATCCACAATTCACACCAGTTATTAGCACTGAGTGTTGTGTGTGCAATAATAAATGGGATTAAAAGGTGGAAAAGATGAAGACAATGGAAAGAAAAAGTCTCATTTGGGAAATACAAGTTAAAAACTCATCTATGTATTTTAAGTCTAATCATAGGGAAAATACATTTAGATACAATTAATTTTTTATAATGACATTTCAAACAAGTTGGGGCATTGGAGTTTATCTTCATAATTGACTGAGGTACTGTTTAATTGGACCCAATCTGAATTTGTCATGCATTTTAATTCTTCCATTTATTTCAGCCTATTTGTCAGTGGCCTTCCACCAAAGACAGTGAAAAGATCTTAGTTCTGACTTCAAACTCTATAATTTACACTGCCACTCCTTGAAGTGTAAAAATAAAGACATTTTGGCAGAGCAAAGATAACAAAATCAATTTAAACATATTGATCTGTATTTCAAATAAAAATACAAAAATGAATGAGTTTCTTAAGGTTTTATACTATGCATAGTTGAAGATCAAAGGATGGCAGTACTTTTTTAATACTTATGATCATATTTAAAGGAATCTAACAGGTAACTTGGAATACAATCTGCTGACTTTGTCTACAAGCTTGATGTATAGAATTAAAATGTGTTCATCTTTTTCCCTCATGCCCTGTATTATATATGCATGATTGTGAGTGAGGCTTCCATATGTTTAAGGCCTTTGTTATGTTACACAGAAATTGATATAGTTATTGGGAAGTAGGTAGAAAAAGTTGCTAATATATAGGCCAGTTTGTTAGCCTGGGATAGAATTTTGGGTTTGACTTTGTGATACTCTTATACTAAAATGTGTAAACAAGGGACTAAAACATTGTGATGTTGCTTTTGCCTAGTCAGATGGATTTGTTAGTACAATGGGAATAGATAAGAGCAGTTAAAGTGTTACTCAGAGCACACTTTAAGATTGCCTCAACCCCTATCTCAAGGCAAAGTCAAGCAACCAGTTGGGAGGTACAAAGGGGCTTGTGGGGGAAGGTATAAAACACTAAAGACCAAAGAAATGCCCATCCCTGACCAGAGCACAGCCTGACTCCTTACCCCTCCCAAGGGGTACAAAAGGGGTGGGATGAAGACCCCAGACCCAAAATGGAACATGACTCTAAGTTGTAAGGGGTGGGACTGTGGGTGTGCATTGCAGGTATATTTGGGCCTGCTAAGAAGGAGGAGGTGGGGAAATGGAAAATGGGGAATAGGGGATGGGAAATGAGAATGGGGACACAGGCAAGGCTCTGCAGCATCACAGCTGGGAAGGGGGATATGGGGTAAATGCTCTGCAGTGTTGGAGCTGGGAGCGTAAAACTGGAAAACAGACTCTGCTGGTGGGTAGAACTATGGATATGTTTGCTTGGAACTAATCCCAATAAACATTGCATTGGCTGCACTTTGGACTTCTGGTCTTCTGCTTTCTGTCTGCGTGACAAGAACCAGGGGAAGGGGTGAAGGGAAAGCCCTCTAGCAAAAGTGTGTTACAGAACACCTTAAAGTTCTCTTTCTCCTCACATCAGAGGTAATGGGAATTTTGCCATTGACTTCAAGGTGATTACATTTAAATCTTAATTCAGTTTAAAAATTATGTAAAATGTGATATATTTTAAAAATAAGGGATGCTCTCATCAGGGCAGGATGCATATATTTTTATGTGTGCCTGTTAAGTTTAATCAAAGATTTGAAACAAAAAAATCATGGAAATTAATTTAACTCATATTGTCATTATGCTGTCCTGTTGAACTATTGCAAATTGTTTGTGATGGTTTGAATAATTTACAAACACTTTATTTTCCTTTCTTCAAAGAATCAGCTTTAATTTAAAATATATATGTAATACAAATCACATTTTTTTCCACTGGAAATTACGTAGGAGAGAAAAGGAAAAGAACCACAAACACACTGCCTGACTCTATATTATCCATCCTCCGCACCACTCCTTACAGCTCTAGCAAAGTGGGTCTTGCAGGCATGAAATGTCAACACACGCTGTGAGCCAGAAATCTCTGACTGTAGGATAGTCCCTTGAGGGCCATTGCAACTGGGCATTAATTTAGATAATCTTTGTGATTATTCTAAATTGTGCCAGGGGCCAGAGGAGCCCCTAGAACAGTGGTTCTCAACTGTGGTCCACCGCTTCTTCAGGGAAAGCCCCCGGCAGGCCGGGCCGGTTTGTTTACCTGCAGCGTCTGCAGGTTCGGCCGGTCACGGCTCCCACTGGCCGTGGTTCGCCGCTCCAGGCCAATGGGGGCTGTGGGATGTGGCGCGGGTCGAGGGATGTGCTGTCTGCCGCGTCCCGCAGCCCCCACTGGCCTGGAGCGGTGAACCGCAGCCTGTGGGAGCTGCGACCAGCCAAACCTGTGGATGCAGCAGGTAAACAAACCAGCCTGGCCCACCAGGGGATTTCCCTGAAGAAGCGGTGGATCACAGTTGAGAACCACTGCCCTAGAAGCTCCAACAGCTAGGAGACCTCAAAGGTGGTTTAAAAATGCCTTCACTTCCACACCAATAGCTACACCAAACAGAACTCTGGTGCAACTGAGGTCTGACCAGTGAGTTGCATAGTAGATGCAAAATGCTATTGCTACCCCTGGGGTAAGTGAGTGGAGAATTCTGATTTGTACACCAACTTTTCATTCACTTTGTAATGGTGTCAATTACTAATGTCCATAATGTGTGACTGAGTCTGTACCAGCAGCCACCTCAAACTAAAACTGTTCAGGACAAGCAGACAGGTAGAAAGACTCCTTAGACATGTAAATATGAGTCATGCCAAAAAAAACCCCTACTCATAGTAATAACTAGCTACAAACAGAACACTATTTGTTATTTGTTGTATGCCAGTGGAATCCTTGCAGCGCTACAGAATGCAGAAAAAGATTTGGTCCCTACCCCAATTTGCTTATAATACAGACATAGATCAACTCATACTGGGCTTTGTATTTGTTTGATTTGTTTTTTAGAAATGAAAGAAAATTACCCCTTTCTGTATACTGAAATAAATTTATATAAACTATTCACTGTCGTGTTTTGAAAAATCTTATTTTAATTTTACTGCCATAATTCCATGCTCCTTCTCTTCAGTTTAAATATAGTCAATAGTCCTCTATAAAACTCTTTGAATGCAGTTATTTAAATTGCTCATTTCTATTTCCTGACTTGTCAGTATGTTGCTAATGTAATTACAGGTATTTGTCTTCGTAAAGCATACATAGTAATGTTAATATGTTTAACTGAAAACAGCAAAGAAAAGAATATTACATCTGAAAGGTATATGTAACTATGAAAATGATATAAAAGGGAAGAGAGAGAAAGAACACACAATCATTGCCACTGTGACATTTTTATTCCGCTACTCAGCAAAACCTGTTGTAAATAATCAAAGGCTAGGTTGTACAAACTACACACAGTTTATAGAGAAGGCTGGTGTAGAGCCTCACAGTCCCAGAAGAGAGACTGGGGATACCTTTTGTTTTGAGGAGGCAGAATACCTCCTAGACCTGTCAAGTATATGTCCTGGCCACGCCCAATACTGCATCTCTTTGTGACATGCAGTTTACTACCTGCAGCGTAGACAGTCTGTGATGTGACCAATGCACAGTGGGGACAGAGCCATGGTCCTGCTAAACATCCTTAGCCTCTTCAGAGCCTCATGTTTCTCTGGAGAATAGCACCTGAATTTCTTAGGATTGTTCTTGCTCAAACTTTTAAAAACAACATCTTCATGCAGAGACGAAGCCCGAACAATTTAAACCAAAAGGGTGAAAATTTCAGCAAGTGTTGATGAGAGATGGTTCAGTATTTTTTCCCCTTTTTAACTAAAGAATTCCGTGAAAACTAAACTGAGTCCAGTTCTGGACCCCACACTTTAAAAATGATGTTGACAAATTGAAAAAGGTTAAAATATAAATACTAGAAGTCATAGTCTGTAAAATCTTATAATGAGAGACTTAAGAAGTTACTCTAGTTCTGATAGATAGATTTTTAATCTATCAGAAAAAGACATAATGCAATCCAATTGTTGGAATTCAGATTAGAAATCATGCTCATGTTTTGTTTTTTTTTATTAAATGCGAGTAATTATCATGTGAATAAGTTACCAAGAGATGTGAAGTCTTTAACTGGAGCTGAACATTATTCTAAAAAAATATGCTATAACTCAAAGAGTAGTTATGGGTTTGATGCAGAAATAACTGGTCTATACCGGAGGTCACCCTACGTAATCAGAATGGTCCCTTCTGGCCTAAGAAGTCTATGCATCTATAAATCATAATTTTTCTTTGAATGTTTCAAGGTTTATATACATATAATTACAGGTATATATATATAGGTTTGCAATAAGATGATTTTTTTTATGAAAACAGATCTTTTTTTTTTCCCATAAAAATTCCATTTAGTTGAAAATTCATTTTCCATCAGAAAAAAAAAGTGGGCAATTTTTTTCCTACTACCTCTAGGGAAGATACTGAAAATGGAATTCATTATGCATCTTATTTATAGCTGTCACTATCATATCTCCTATAGGAAATTGAGCCTCAGCCAACTGAGAACTGACGTACATCCAATATACAGTATATTGGCTAATGTGTGGATCAGTTTACTAGTAGTGAAGAATTGCATATGTGTTTAAGAAATGCATGATACAAAAAGACATAGAAAATCCTAAGATTTCCCAGATCATAATTTTTAAATAGCACTAGACATAAATGTTGATTTAATTAGTGATAATAAATCTATAGGTGCACTTACATTTGTGTCCTGAATTATAATTAATCACTCCGCCTGTCTATGTATAATGATCCCATCTTCATTCTTTCACAGACAATATGCATCTCTCGTTGCAACTGTTTATTATGAATGATATTCTTCTGCTTAGAAATGTGAATTGTTCAGTGCTGTGGGATTCTAGCAGAGATGACAAAACTTCAGTTTGTTTGTACATCCCTAGTAGACAACATTGTTGAAATAAATATTGTAGGTTGGATCTTTGAAGTAAAGATTTCAGGACTGCAGCTTCTTCACTTTTGGTTCAGCCTATACTTCAAATAAGGCCTTCAAATTTGGATACTTATCTAATGTTTAAGAAAGTTATCCAAATCTTTGAGATTCACACCTTCCCCCTCCCGCCCCCACATGACACAAATGAATGGTAATATTTGACATTGATAAACCACTAGTCTTTTGTAGGAAAGCAGAAAAGGTGACTATATTTTTATCACCTACCTCTGATATAAGACAAAGCCTGGCTGAAGTCTGGCTTTCTCTCATTTTGGACAGAAGATCTTGCTGCCACTGAAGTAAATGCAAATCTTTCCATTGAATTCAGAACGAGTTAAATGAAGGCCTTAGTTTTATTTAATATCCCAAGAGGGGCAGAATGGGAATTGACTTTAATTAGAGCTTGGACATTTTAAAAATAAATAAATACATTGTAAAGACATTTTTCATCCAGATTTTTTCCCCTGTGATTGAGCCATATCTCCAGTCAAGACAAGACAATTTAATTTGTACACGTTATAAGTCTACTGTTGTTTTGGCCAAAGATATTGGTAGGAATGGGCTTATACATAATTTGATTGGACAACCGTTTTGGAATATATGAATTTATTTCTAGAAAATCTTCTGTGTAGTAATCTCCTATCATCCCTGCTTACATATAACCGACATCAATCCATCTTTGTTAAAGAAGCAGCAGTGATGCTTGAAGCCAGTCACCTAGTAGAAGAAGCAGATGCTGTTGACTTCTGCAGTGTAAACCATGGTAATTTTCTCCTTCCTACCTTCTTCTCCTAAACTGAAGCTCTATCACATTGTCTATGGACAATAAGAGGAGGCATAACATCCAAGTAAATCCTACATGTGATTTAGACTATTATGTTTAGGGCTGTGGTTTGACTGCCTCTTCTTTGACAATACCTATACCATATGAGTGAGGAAGAGCAAGGCCCTGAACCACAACAAACTTAAGCATTGTAATGCTGTGTTTTGCACACCCAACTTTTAGGTGCTTTGCCACCCAGTGAAATCCATAGCCCTTAGTTACCTGCCCAGGTTCCTAGAGAAATCGTGGGGAGAGTTAGTCACCTAAGGGTGGGACACACAAAAGCCATCATGCTGAGTCAGCTATCTAAGCTAACCAATAGGAAATGTGGAGGAGAGGGAGATGGTCTAAGCATCCATTTAATATGCTGCTTACAATATATTATTATTATTGCTATTAATTTAATTATTACTAGTGTTTGCGCTAGTGGGAGGGCATCCCAGTGCATAAGTCTATGCACTGCAACATTCTGAAACAACATAAGTGGTCTGCAATGGTATAGCAATAAATATTTGAAATATAGCTATTGTGTACTGATATACAGTAAATGTCTAAAAGGTGTTCAAATGCGCATGTTACTTGTTTAATTATTGACTATATTTTTTTCCTATCTTAAGTAAGTAAACGTTAGTTTGCTGTTTCTGTTGCTGTGTACAAACAGTTTTGAAGTCTCTGCTGTATTCAGGTGTTAGCGAATCTAAAGCAACAGACTAATAAACAATTTGGGGGGGGGGAATTTTAGGCAGCAGGCAAATTTCTAATTCACGAGAAGATGTGAGGAAACACAAGGTCTCAATTTTGCTTTGGATTCAATGCCAAAAATATCTATATCTGAATCCAAAAGTATCAAATTTACTAAGGTTTCTTGGATTTCACAGGGCAATAAGTGTCCTATTGAACAGCAATATGCCAGAAAAGCACAAAAAGGCACAAATGCCAAAAGGCACAAAAAATATTGTTATAAAATCTTAAAGATGAAAAACATAAAATGACACAACTAATGTAATACAATAGCTATGAAATTACCAATGCATTGTTCACATTTTTATGTATGGGGCACATTTACTGTTGTATATTTTGATTGAGCCATTATCAAATTGTATCCATAACAGCATTATTTTGAACTCACTGCTACGAGGTACAGTTATTAAAAACTACCCAAAGCCCAAATCCAGCCTCTTTCTCAACTTTTCCATTGTCAAAGACTCCTGACCTCTCTAATAGCAGCTGCGGTTCACAAGTAACAACCAGAGCAGGTGTGTCAAGACCATATATACAACCCTGTCATCCCTCATCCTGGGTGCATTCCTTTGGGTTTTGGTGATACTTGTCTCTAAGTCTCTTTGAGTTTGCATGATGCTATTGTGATTACTACCAGGGATTGAATTGGGGGCCACCAGAACAAAAAACATGAATCTCTGCAGCTGGCGCTGTAACAGACTCTTATTCTCTGTGGATCAGCCATATAGGGGGACCTGTAATACACACTCACCATTGGGTTAGACTATATAATGTAGGAAATGAGCTATTGTAGATAGAAATGGGGGTGGCCATGTATGATATATCTATCTAGATATTTATACCATATCCACCACTATGCTATCACTGCATTCTTTATTACATTCATTTCCAGTCCCAAACTCTAGTACAGCATGACCATTTGAGGGAAAAGGGGGAATTGTTGCTTATGTAGATTTGCTGGATTATCTGGAGACACACACCTAAGGCCACTGTAGTGGGATAATGATGAAGAAGACACTTGCTCAGAGGCATCCATGTCTCTCTGCTGGTTTTGGGCACAGTAGGTACTGGACAAAATTCTCCTGGGTGTGATATAATACCCCTCACCACCGACCATAAGCCTTGTATGTGAGGAGTTAATAGAGGAAGAGGCATTTCAATATACATTCCTTAAACAATGTGATAAGAGCCTTGGGATATTAATACAGATATATATATGAAAAGTTAATTTGCAGAAGTGCAGAGCAATAAAAACAAGGTCTGTCCAAACTCTCTGCATTAATAATGAAAACAGGTATGTCTATGTGATGTGCTTTTTAAGTAATGAGTGTTAGTCATAAATATTTCACAGTTGTGCTTATGAAATATGCCCTAAATTATGTCCTAATGTTAACAAGGATGCCTTATACTTGACAGAACAATGAAGTCCATTAATATTTCAAAGGAGTGTGTCTGACAGATGGAAGCCGAGAAGACACATGCCCCTCTCTGTGTTAGTCTAATACTGCAACCATCAGGTCTGTGTTTTTTAAGCTTAAGAGGGACAAAGAGCTTTCCTTTCAGTGCCAACATTTACAGCAGATGAAGCAAATATATAGAGGAATTGTTTCAAGGATATTATCTGACAATTACAAGTAGGCTACGTAGCCACATCAAAATTGGCGGAGAGAAATTAAAAAGCATACCCAAAAGGGCTTCATCCTACATGGCATCAAGAGGCAGATTTTTAACCGTACTTAGGTCCCTAAAGAAGTAGACAGGCATCTAATGAGATTTTCAAAAGTGCCTAGATACATAATTTCAATTGCAATCAATACAATGAAACCAGTGGGAGTTACATATCTAGGTGCTTTTGGAAATCTCATTAGGTGCCTATTTGCTTTTGGGGGGACCTAAATACCTTTTAAAAATTGGCCCTGAGTACCTCCTGCATGGTACTGAGCTGCAACGGGAATGCAGTTTGTGGGAATGTCACAGGATGCTGACAACCCATTGGCTTCAAACAGAAACTGATTGCACTCAAGATATTCTCAGCACATTGCTGAATCAATGCCTTAGAGAGTGACTTACCCCCCAAAAAATGTATATTCTGATAGACTATGAGCAAACTAATGGCACTGCATTTGTGACTAGATGAATGAAGTGCAGATAAAATAAAGCTATCGCTTGGCTGTCTCTTTTACTATTAACCCTTAACTTACCACACTGTAACATTAAGGCATCTGTAAATCTTGGGCATCTCCTACTTCAATCCTGGGCATCTCCTACATGTCACTAATGAAGAGGTCCACAACATCATCACCCAATGCTCTGGGTCATATGAAGACCTCCTGTTGACCGTGAAGAAGTGCAAGCTGAAGTGGTACGGCCATGTAACAAGAGAATCTGTCCTATCCAAGGTCATCCTCCAAGGGACAGTACAGGGGAAGAAAAGAAGAGGTAGACAGAAGAAATGGACTGACAACATAAAAGAGTGGACAGAAATGGACTTTGCGGAGACTCAAGCACTGACACACAATCGTCAGGGGTGGAGACAATTGGTTGATTGCTCATCAATGATGGTGCCCCAATGACCAATGCGGTTATGGGAGTGATGATGATCATTGATGATGATGAACATTAAGGAAGTGCAGCAGTCACCATAAAAAAGTTAACAGTTATTTCTTATTTTAAATATAGAAAGATAGTAAGAAATCTCAGACACCGACACAGAGGTGGGGAAAGGTAAGTGTCACATAGCCGTTAGAATGGGGATGAGGGGAGAAGTGAGACTGGGGTATATGCCTACCACAGCTGCTGGCTTGCTCTATAACCTTGCACATAGCTCTTTGCCAACTCTCTGCCTTACATTCTACCTCTGTACAACAGGGACAGCGATCCTGCCTCATCTTCCTGGTGGTTGGGAGACTTAGTTCATAGGTGTGGATCAATGTTAAAATTATAAGGGCATCTACTGTGTCATGACAGAGATGGTACTGTTATTGGAAAAGGCAGTCAGTATTGGGAGAGACAAAATTCCACATTGAATAGTCAGTAATGAAATGGACAGCAAAATGGTTTTCTGTTCTATTTGTTGGGAAGAACATTCATAGATTTTTGAATGTTTCAAGTCTCGAAAAAAATATTACCAAACTAAATGTATGCGGACAAATCCTGGCTTTATTGAAGTCAATAGCAAAACTCCCATTGACTTCAATAGGGCCAGGATTCCACCCCAGGAGAAGTTCGGATATGTTGTATATTCTAGCACAAGCCAGAATCATTATTATCCGTGAGCTGAAACTTTTTTTTCTCTCTCTCTCTTTAATGGCTCTCAAAGAGCCTAAGGCAGTTATCTGGGTGTAAAAGCTCTTTAAATGCCATTCCATTCCCTTACGAAAATAGCAGCTTTAGCTGTTTTATTGAAAGCCTCTAAGGCAACCACCTCTATTCACCTGGGCCTCCCTCAACCTGAAAATAGCTCTTTGATTTTTATAGTTCTCTCACTGCATTACACTGAGATTGTAGAAGTGGAGTTATAAAAAATGATACTCTTTTCTTTGTATTTCTTAACTCCCCCCCCCCTACTGGCTTCCTTGTGAACTGCTAGAGTTTGTTTTATTAGCCCTTACTTAATAACCCTTTTTCAGTAGTACACTGCATATAACTTATCACTTAGATTCTCCTGCAGACTATAATAATGCTGAGGAAGTTCACAAGTTCAGGGTAGTGCTTCTTGCTGTTACCAGGGTGCATGCAGCTAGCATGCTTATTTGAAAAGCAGGACTATGAGTGGGCTCAAGTTCCTGCTGTCTCATAAGGATGCAGCTGCAGCATGGGCGCAAGTCCATGAGAAGTGCAAACATTTCCACAAGGTAGAGTCTTCAGTGAAAGCAGAGGTCTTTTTTTTAAGGTGTTTTACTGAGAGTGCATTCATGAGAAAGAAGACAAGTTTACCTGTTTTTGCTGATACTCGGTCACAAATTGTTTGAAAATTTCAAGAATAAACAACATGCACTGAATCTGCACAGCTTGCATGACATACTCAGTCTTTAAAGAACACATTGTCACATTCTATTGCATACTTTGGCATATACACAGTGTTTAAATTAATTACATTTGGGGGAAGATCTTCATCTTTTAAACTGTGGAGTCCTGGGAGAAAAATAAAATACTGTAAAACTCATATTTTAAAAATCCTAATTTAATAACTATGCAGATGGGCCATGTTGACCCCAGAAAGCTCTTTCTTTGTTTGATAACAAGTCCCAAATACCAAAAGAATAGTGCTTTCATTTTAATGACTCGCATGTAAGAAGGTGTTGTGTTTGATAATTACATTCAAGCCCATCAAATAATAGGGATGGAAGCAATGAGAAGAAAGCAGATGGTAAAAAGGATGATGTATGAGCCTGGGACAGATGTACATCTCAGTCTATGGCTCCAACATGGTACTTGGTAGTTTTTGCAGACTTCTGCCCACAGAACTTTAATGCAATCTGCTGTTTTTCAATTGGCTAGTTTGGAACCCTGGCTTAACCACATCGAATGCAACCGTAAATTGTAACATTGCAGTATGAACAATATTTGTATCTCAAATCCAGGCAATTTGATTGAATGTAAGCAGTACATCATATCAGCAAAAATGTATTAATAGGAGGGCTGGCAGAAAGCAACTCATCAAAATTCAAGGATTACAGATACACCATGCCACCTATGTTTTATTAATGTGGCACTAAATCCTCTCCCCTGCACCAAGATTAAGTACAAAGGGTAACTTTAGTAGGGTTGGAGGAAAAGGAATCCTCTTCAACAGGCTGGAGAATACCATCTGAGTCACTCAGCAGCCACTATTCCTCTTCTGAAGTCCAAGTCCCCTACAGTCATCCCTTCCCCCAACCCTCCACCAGCCTCCAGGAAGAAGTGTCTGGTAGTCCCACTCCAGTCCCTTCATGATCCAACTCTACCCAGAGCTTTCAAATCACATCCACTTCCCCTTGAATGTGCAGGGGATGCATTCAGACCTAGAGTCCATAGTGTACAGCAGGATCTCAAACATGCGGCCCGCGGCCTGCATGCAGCCCGCTGGGCTATTTTCTGCTGCCTGCCAGCTCCCCGCAGCCCCCTGCCCTCACACTGTTTACCTAGATCAGCTCCGGCCCAGCCCAGCGCGCCTCCAGGTACCTCCTCCGAAGCTCCCATTGGCCATGGTTCCCCATTCCTGGCCAATGGGAGCTTCGGGGGTGGTGCCTGGAGTTGTAGCCAGGGCAACACCCTGCCCTGAGCCCCCTGCTGCACCCTGCACCCCTCTTGCACCCCAACCCCCTGCCCTGAGCCCCCTGCCGCACCCTACACCCCATCTGCCCCCCCTGGGGGCAGAGTTGGGGTGGGGATTTTGGGGAAGGGTTGGAATGGGGGCAGGGCCTCATGGAAGGGGTGGAGTGTGCGCGGGGCCGGGGCAGTGGGGTGGGGGGGTCAGTGTTGCGGCCCTCAGGCCAATGTACTAGTCCTCATGTGGCCCTCATGGTCATTTGAGTTTGAGACCCCCGGTGAACAGGGTGTGCACCCCCTACCCATGATGTCCATATCTGGCCACATCTCAGGAGTAAAACTGCCTCACTCCTGAAGCACCTGTTGCCTCCTGCAAGCGTGAAGGAGTGAGGAGGAAGGAGGAAGCAGTATTTGCCCAGTAGTTATTAATAACAATTTGGCACTTTCAAAGTTCTAGTACTGAGATACATCACTTCCCAAACTGCTTCCATCTGCTACCATGTTGGAACTGAATTATATATTGGCAGGTATTCAGACAACATCAGTGTAGGTTTGTACAGTATCTTTTCTTTACAAGGCTGTTCCAGAAACAGGATAATCTGTTCGACAGAGAAATGGACAACATAATTCTTATGAAATTTGAGGATTTTTACTTTTCATGTTGAGTTGGAAATTGTACTCATTTATTTTTTGAAAAAAAATTAATTGAAAACTTGACAGAGTTGGACATTTTCCACGTTTTCACAGCAAAGTTAGAAGACATTCAGCCCAGGTTTGGTAAAATTATTCATGGACCTTAGTGAATGCTTTGGTGAACCTAGGACAACTTGTGTGTTTGTAATTGTAACAGCATAGCTAGCCCCTTAAATGAAATTAGACCCTGCTCCTCTACTCCAGCCCAGGTGCATCCCAGTTTGGTGTAATGTGGAGGGCATGGTGACCCCAGAGTTACAAAAGAGAGACAACCCTGTATCCAAACAGAGAAAAGCTGAGGGTATCCAGAGAAGTAGATAGAGCTCACAAGAAGAACAGAGCTGGGTTGAGAGTTTCAGAGAGGGAATGCCCCTGAAGGAGGGAGTGGTAAGAGTTCCATATTGTCCTCAGAACTAAGAGCCATTGCTGGAGAGGGCTGACAGCAGCAGAGGGAGATGCCTGATGGCTTTCTGAGCTGGAGAGCCCACTGCTATCTCAGGAAGGAACTGGAACCATAACTGGGAATGAAACAGGGCACAGAAGCACCCCCTCTAATGGGGCTGGGGCAAGGCATAATGAGGGATGCCGGAGTCATACCTGAGAGCTGGACCACAGTGAGGGATGATGGAATTTACTTGATGTGTTGATGGACTGTTGGGACTTGAAAGACAGAATGTACTGTTTGGACTGTGCTGGGGAATTCTAGATTATGGGTGTGGAACTTTTGTAATAAATTAATCCTAGAAAGAGCTATTAATATGTGGAGCGCTTGTGTGGAGTTAGTGGGGTCTAGGGAAGAAAGGGGGAAACTGAGGCAAGAACACCAGTCATGTTGTAGCCTGATGGTGGGGTGTGCCCAAAGAGGGGCCTCCCTATGACATTATGGTGGAGAACAGAAGTATTTTGATCATCCCATGGCAAGAGGGGTGCATACAGCAGGGTGCAGGATAAGGAGGATGGCCTCACTGCAGAGATTCTGGATGTGACTGCCCTATGACCAGGGCCAGCTCTAGGATATTTGCCACCCCAAGCAAAAAAAATTGTGGCCGCCCCCACTTTATTTTTGTGCCCCCCCGCCCCCGGCTCCGCCCCAACTCCGCCCCTTCCCAACCCCTTCCCCAAATCCCCGGCCCCGCCTCCTCCCATGGGCGTGCCACATTTCCCTCCCATTGCTTCCTGCAGCTCCCCCCCCACAACCTCCCTCACCTCTGCTCCGCCTGCTCCCCTTAACACGCCGCTGGTCCGCTTCTCCCCCCTCCCTCTCAGGCGAGGGAGAGGCAGCGCATGCAGGAGAGCAGGCAGAGTGGAGGTGAGCGAGGGTAGGGGGAGACCACAGGATGTAATTGTGGGGGGGTAGAGCTCCCCACCCCCGCTCACCTCCGCTCCACCACCGCCGCCTCCCTCAAGTGCGCCATCACTCGGCTTCTCCTCCCTCTCTCCCTCCCAGGCTTGTCACGCGAAACAGCTCTTTGGCGCTCGGCAAGCCTGGGAGGGAGTGGGGAGAAATGGGGCGGCGGCGGCGCTCTCAGGGGAGCAGGTGGAGGCAAGCTGGTGTGGCGGGGGCACATTTCTAGGGGCGGCATGGCCGGTGCCGGAATGCTGCCCCTAGAAATGTCCTGCCCCTAGCACCTGCTTGTTTTGCTGGTGCCTAGAGCCAGCCCTGCTCTATGACAGTAATAGAGCCTAAAATGAGGCAAATTTCCTCTTTCATCAGATTTCTTAGTTTCAGATTACTTTAAGAAAAGTTCTTACACAGATCTAATTATCTGGCTCCTAAAGTCTGATCCTGCCACTATTCTGGAAGAAGTACAATTGAAGATGATAGTTCTGTAGTTTTTTGTGCATACTTAAGCCAAGATCAGGCCATGCAGTTATCCCTTGATTCTTATTAGAATCGATTAATATTGTATGTTATCAAGATCATATTTTTATGAAGAAACAAATTGCAAACAAAAAGAGCATGGTCACTTTCCACTTTTGACATCAGTCTGTTTTTCTACAACAGGATTTTGTTTAAACATACAGCATATTTTCAAAGAAAGCAGCCTCTGCATTATTTTGCACTGCATGCATAATTAACTAGCCAGGTAATTCAAAGCTCAAAATAAATTGGTGGCTTATGTAAAAAAATTAACCAAGGAAAAGGGAAGCACTAGTATAGCTTCTCCCAATTTTGCTACATTTTTATAATATTTTTTTTAAAGTAGTAGCATATGCCAAGTTTGCAGCAGTTGTTGAAACAAGAAAATATTTTATTGTAATTTTGAAGCTATTATTATTATTTATCTCTTATGTGTCTAATCATCTATCTAGACTATCTGAGTTTAAATTTCAGAACGTGTCTTTTTACTTTTTATTCACTGCCTAGGTTTTATACTTTTTATCTCTTCTTGCATCTTTTACACCGAGTCATATTTTTCACATTCTTAGTTTACTTTTTTTCCTCTTTCCCACCTTATGTTATGCTCATCATGTGATTTTAGATTATTGTTACATACAAACATGGAAAAGCTGTTAATAACAGGGGTGGGCAAACTTTTTGGCCCGAGGGCCACATCGGGGTTGCAAAATGGTATTAAGGGCCAGGTAGGGAAGTCTGTGCCCCCCAAACATCCTGGCCCCCGCCCCCTATCTGCCCCCTCCCACTTCCCATCCCCTGACTGCCCCCCTCAGAACCCTTGACCCATCCAACCCTCTCCTGATCCTTGTCCCCTGACCGCCCCTTCGCGGGACTCCCCACCCCTAACCACCCCCCAGAAACCCTCCCATCCACCCCACCCCCCCACTCCCTGTCCCCTGACTGCCCTGACCCCTATCCACACCCCACCCCCTGACAGGACCCCCAGGACTCCTGACCCATCCAACCCCCCCACTCCTTGTCCCCTGACCGCCCCTTCCTGGGACCCCAGTGCCTAACTGCCCCCACAGGATCCCACCCCCTATTCAACCCCCCCTGCTCCCTGTCTCCTGACTGTCCCCCCTCCCCCTGAACCTCCGCCCCATCCAACTGCCCCCTGTCCCCTGACTGCCCCCTGGGACCTCCTGTCCCTTATCCAACCCCCCGCCCCCCGCTCCCTTACCAGGCCGCTCAGAGCGGCAGGACAGGCTTATTGGAAAGCCTGGGAGGTGGGCGGGTGCAAGCTGCGCTGCCCACATGGCGGCATGGCTGTGGGGGAGAGGGGACAGTGGGGGAGGAGCCAGGTGCTAGCCTCCCCGGCCGGGAGCTCAGAGGCCAAGCAGGACGGTCCCGTGGGCCGGATGTGGCCCGCGGGCAGTAGTTTGCCGACCTCTGTGTTAATATATTGGCCCACGTAAACTTAAACTCAGTTTTGGAGTTGATTAATTTACAAATAAAATAAGGAACATGAGTTTTCTCATATACATACAAAAATCTCTACAAATAGTCAGACCTTACAAAGTAGCACATAAGGGATCTGTTCCTAAATCCTAATGAAATATAAAAATGAGAATTATGCTTTTATAGGGATTTTTTTTATATACAAGATAGATTCTGCCTTTTATAAGAAAATTTAACTGTTTAAGTGTCCATTGTTAAAGCTAATAAGAAAAATGTTTTGTTTTCTTTCTGAACAGCCTGTCTGAATTTTCTTGCAGCCTCTTCTCACTATTCAAATATAAAACGTACCAAACCTTACTGTGTGCCACATTCTCAGTTTAAATTACCCAGGTGACCGCATTCTTTCCCTAAGCCATTGGACATCATTCAAATAGCTTAATTCGGGAACTAATCCATTAGGCAAATTACTCCTCCCTTGGTTTCAGCCATCCCCTTTATTGTTACAGATTCCCTTATGGGGTATGCTAAAGGAGATCTAAATGGAAACTGTCTGTTCTGGCAGCCCAGTCCGCAACTGATGTGAATCAGTTTAGCTTCAGTGGAGCAACACCAATTCACACCAACTGAGGATTTGGCCCAGGATGCCTTGGGAAAGTAAACTCCAAATCACTCTCTCTTGAACAACATAAGTTAAGTTCAGCCTTAGTGTAAGCATACACTAGTTCATCGACACCTTTAGTGGTTCATTATTTACAGTCAAAGACCTATTTGGTTTTTTTATGTAAAAACTGGTTCAATTATTTTGAAATGCTAGGCTTATGATTTGACCATGGCAGAGTTGCCCATTAAAAATATAAACAATCTCATCAGAACTATACAGATGGTGTGTGGTACTGTAAAGCTTTTATTTCCATGAGTTTGGGATGATTGAATTATTTATAAGTGGAGAATCCACAATTGAATGCTACAGGTCATCCCAAATTACTACCAACAAAATCTTTATACTCCACAAACAAGTGTGTATTTTGTCATGACACATTTTAAAGATCTGATTTTAGAAATAATTTTATAGAGTTTAAGATTTCCTTAGTAAAATTTTCATAACCCTCTACCTCTAAGGTTACGTCTTCCCTGAAGCTGGGAGTGTGCTTTCCAACTTGGGTAGACAGACATACGTTAGCTTGAGCAGAGCTAGTGTGCTAAAAATAGCTGCATAGCCAGGGATAGCAGGGGCAGGAGCTCAGGCTACTTGTCTGAGTCCATATCCAGGACATCCAGGAAGGTTTGTACATGGGCAGCTAGCTTGAACTGCTGCCTGTGCGTCTCATGACTACATTGCTATTTTTAGTATGTTAGCTCAAGCAGATCTAGCACATGTCTGCCTGCTCACATTTGGAAGCACAGTCCATGCTGCAGTGTACATGTAGCCTTAAAATTCCAGCTGTCTTGCCTATCAAATACAGGACTCAGTGACATAAAATTAGAACACATTTTTAAAATATAAAAAAAATGTTCTTAAATTATTATCCACAGTTGAGGGCATCCATTATATCTCATGATTCACCAGGATTGACATGAATCAGTTGAAAGCCAGTAATTCCTGCTCATGTTTGGGAGAGAAAAGCTGTTTCTGTCCCTGCTAGTTGTAAGATATTAACTCTTAAATTTCTTTCTACTCCAGTACAAAATTACCTCTCCTAGACCTAACAGTGGTGTCAGTTTCACCTCCACCAAATTTGGTGGGGGAAATGGATTTAGTAGTGAAGATTGCCCTTCGAAAGCTGTTCAGGGGTTTACAATATTAGAAGATCTCCTAGCTGTGTTTAGAAGCAAAGTGCAAATGCAATACAGTCTCACCCTTAACTCTGTCTTAGCTTAGTGTTTGTCGACCACGGTGACAATATTAATATTAAAGCAGTTATGATGCAGAGTAGCTGAAAATTTGCATATGCTATTTTTGCTCTCATATACCATAATTACAGTTATTGATCTGAAACAAATGGTTTACTTCTCAGGTTGCTTTTCATAATTATATAATGTAAAAATCCCTATTGGGGATTACCATTAATTACCAATTATGAGTCAGGGTTATGAAAACTCTATTGCCTGCCTGCAAGGTACAAGTGTTAGAGTTACTCTGGGAATGTAATTCTGAATTTTCTTTTTTGAGGCTTTAGAAATCTGAACTGTAATGCTCTATTGTATTTTTTTTACAAGTTTTTGTTTACATTTAATAGACAGTATATCTCTTGCTGGTTTTGTTGCCTCTCTCATAAACTTATTCAATTGTTTCTAAAGCTTCAAGAAGGATCTTGATAGAAATAGATCTACAATCCAGTTTGCTGTTTTCTACATATATTTCATTTCCCTTCCCATTTTTTTTCTTTCCATTTCTTTTCCAGCCTAGGTGCTGACCCAGCACTAGTTTTCTTTCTAGATTTTTAAACAATCAGCTTTAGAAATTAAAAATGGAGAAAGTAATACCAAGTGTGGCACAGGAAGACCTTTGCTGATGGAAAATAAAAATTGGCTTGTATTTGGCTCTATTACATTAAGCCAGCCAAGGAGACCCTAACACTCTCTGTGTGGGAGGATAATTGCTTTCAGCCAGTAGAAAGCTGTTTTCCAATTTTCCCAGGAAACACAAAGTCATATTAGAAGAATCCTTCTTGACACCACTTACTATAAATGTTTTATGAGGATAGCCTTCTAGCAGGATAGTTGACAGTACCTGTACATTTTCACATCATAAATTCCATCAGGCTGACCAATATTGTTTAATTGTTTACTTGTGCTCCCTCATCGGTCTGTATCCCCATTGTCTCTTGTTTTATATTTAGATTGTAAACTTTAAGGAATGCACCACTTTGTTATTCTGTGTTTTTACAGCACCGAGCACAATGCAGTCCGGGGGCTCCTACTCATTACCACAAATACTAAAATTATATTCCTCCCACTTCTTTTAGATTCAGGAAGATAGATTTATAAAGTGACCTGGGCACCTAAACTGGAACTTAGGTGTCTATATCCCAGATCCAGGCCACAGTGAGATTCACAAAAACCCCACTCAATTACCACCAAATCCTGTACACACCTTAACTCATTTAGGACCTAAATTTCTGCAGTAAGTGTTCCCTAAGTTCCTATGTTTCTCCCTCCATGCAGGTGCATTTCTCCCTCACTCTAGGCATCCCAACACTTATCTCCTGCCTAAGTCCCAGTGTGATTCACGAACCAGGGAAGACAGGTGGTCAGTCAGTGAACTCATTTTGGGGGCACAATCCGGTATGTGTGCTCTGAGAACGCCAACCAGATCAGGCCTCACAGGTGAACTTGCCCATCTCCACACATAAATGAAGGGGGCAGGGTGATGGATCTCTCTCATAAACTTTTATTACAGTGGTTAGGGTACTCACCTGGGATGTTGGAGACACCTGCTTCAAATAATTAGAATCATTGGAGCAGGGGGACTGGCTATATCCTGACATCCTGCGTCAGTGCTCTAACCAACAGGCTATATATTCATTCCAATGCTTGGGTGTGCTCGCTCACTCTTTCAGACCCAATGACTAAGTATTTGTTCAAAGTGGAACAGCTTCAAACCCACATCAGAATAGCCCAGGCGTTAGGGCACTCACCTCAGAGGTGGCAGATACCTGGTCAAATCCTTTCTCCCTGGCAGGTGGAGGGGAGACTTGAACCAGTGGTCTCCCACATCCATACCTCCCAATATTTCAAGAGGCCAAGAGTGAGTAGCCCTCTCCTCCGATCCTGGACTTCCCACCAAACCCTCCTTGCCAGCTCCCTTATGGGGAGCTCCCCATTCAGTGCCTGGATGATAGTTGGAAATCTCAGGCTGGTTTGGTTGAGGTACTGGTGCAGGAGCCACCCTCCTGGCAGTGGAAAGAGAAGCAGCACTGATCACCCTACTGCCCATTCAGGTTTGACCTCCCCCCTACCACCATCAGTGAGAGAGAATCGTTGCAAGCTGGTGCATGAGGGTTGCAATGCAGCTAATGGCCCCAGCACTCCCCAGTCAGGGACAGCCAGAACTGCTCATGCTCGTACTACTGCACTGGGGATTGTAACTCCAACTTCTGCTGTGGAAGGGAGTATGTGCAGGGGCCCTGCACATGCCTGAAAAGAAAGTGAAGCCCCAAGGAAGCTCCTTTCTTTTGCCCTGAGAGTCACTGAGGCTCAGCTTAAAGCTTAAGGTAGTAACATTAATGCAGGAAATGTTCTGCTTCAACTTCAATGGGAGGTTTTGGGAGGTTAAAGGGGAACAGTCCCATGAAACCTGGGGCTCTTGAGAGATATGCCTACATCTCCAGTGAGTGCCCTAACCACTGAGCTAAAAGTTATGAGGGAGATGGTCCTCCTACTTGTCTTCTTGAAAGAAATGCCTTAGACCCCTAACTCTAAGGGATGGTTCACAGCTGAGAATCCCAACAAAGACTCCCTCCAGACTGGATTTAAGCATGGCCATCCTGGGGAGAGGTGGTGCTTATGAAACCTTCCTCTCCTTAGAATCATAGAATATCAGGGTTGGTTATCTAGTCCAAACCCCTGCTCAAAGCAGGACCAATCCCCAACTAAATCATCTACATTTTTTTTTGCCCCAGATCCCTAAATGGCCCCCTCAAGGATTAAACTCACAACCCTGGGTTTAGCAGGCCAAAGCTCAAACCACTGAGCTATCCCCCTTCCCCTCATCCTTGGCATCTCCTTTTTACTAGTCGAGGTGGGGAACTGCCTCGCATGCTGGCTTTTGTGATTCTCAGTCTTAGGTGTCTATTTCCCTCCATTCATTGTCTAAGAAGCCTGAGCATCCAACTCAGGTTTTGTGAATCTGAGTGATTTCGTAGATGCCTAAAAGTTAGGTGTGGTGATTCTCAGCATTACAATGCATAAATCCTTTTGTGATTCTAGTCCAAGGATTTTAAGGCCAGAACAAACCATTATGTTCCTCTACTCTAATCTCCTCTATAACCCAGGCCACAGAATTTCAACCTGTAATTCTTGCATTGAGCCCAATAGCTTTGGATTGAACCAAAGTATTGGAATTCTCACCTTTTGTGGGCATTATTCTTCTGATTTTAAAGTAGACAAAATTGCTGAATTTGGGCCGAAATTTGCAAACTTTACTCACAAGTCACAAGTAGCCCTTTATGTGCAAGTAATGAACTAAAGTTGTAAAGAAAATGGGAGAAATGCTGACCTCCTAGAAGTCAATGGAAATTTTGCCATTAACTTCAACAGGGCCAGGATTTCATTCAATGGGACTACTCAATTGAGTAAGGGTTAGTTGCATATGTCTTTGCAGGATCAGACCTGATTTCTTAACTCAGAAAAGTTTCTAAGTTTAGACACTTCACAAATTGTTGCATTGCTTTTGTAGTGTGCATTCTCATATGACCTTGAATGTTAATAAGGTTCACGTGGGACCAGAGAAAGAGAAAGAAACTGTTGGAAGAACATATTAGCTATTAGCATATTAGATACATAAGCATATAAGAACATATTAGCTATTAGCATATTAGATACATTAGCATATAAGAACATATTAGCTATTAGCATACCCCCCCCAAAATTACAGTCGGTTATACAACTTACCATTTGCAGATATTCTAATGAATCAAATATAAGATCAGCAATATATTCCATGTAAAGAACACAATGTGTCATGAGCAGATAAATATATTATTTTAAATTTTCTAAGCAAAACAAAAAAGACGGGAGTTGAAATGTTCAAAAGTGCCTAAATGATTTAGGAGTGTGTGTCATGTTGAAACGTAACTTAGGCACTTAAGTCTCACTGACTTTCAATGAAACTTAGGGCTAGAGCCACAAAGGGCATTTAGGCATTGCATTGCTCAGCATGGCACAGTCTAAGGCCTAGACACCCTTCCAACCAGAGGAATTCACAGCCCTGAGATATGCATGCTGACTTCCCATGCATTGTATGGGGAGTGCTGATCACCAAGAAATGGATTCACAGAAGCAGCACAGTTAGCAGGGAGCCATCTAGGCTAGCCAGTAGGAAATGCTGAGGAGAGAGGCAGGACCTAAGCCACACCCCTCAAAGGTAGTTAGGCACCTAACTTCAGGCCAGAGAGAGATGCCTATCTCTGCTCAGGATTCATAGTTGTGAACCTTCTTGTGAAGGTGGGTATCTAAGCCACATAAGTCCTTTCCCACTGAAAGAGCCACCCCAGTATAGCTGATGCCCCCAGTAGTTACAGCAGTCATCTGGTATGTGAGGTGACCTACTTTCAAACCCCTACTCTGCCTGAGTTAGAGTAATGACTTGAACTCAGGTCTGCTATTTTTCAGAAGGCCTCCCTAACCACCTGTCTATTGGGTTTTCACAGGAAGGCCCACACAATCTGTCCTGTTCAAGTTGTTCCAACTTGTATAAATACTTAAATATTCATTGGGCAAGAGAGAAAAAAGTAAGAGATTGACTCTGTAATCCAGCAGTTGGGAAACTCATCTGGGATACTGAGGAGTCAGGTTTGAGTCACTACTCCAAACCAGGTAGAGTGGGGATTCAACCTTGGGTTTTCCACATCTCAAGTGAGTGAATACTCTAACCATGGGTATAATGACACACACTCCTCAAAAGACTCACACCTGGCTTTCTTTTGTGTGAGGTAGGTTTGCTCTCAGCACACCTACCAGATAAGGCCCTGTAGGTGAGAAAGGCAGAGGAACCCCCAATTTCAGAATCCTATTGGTGCCAAGGCACCAAGCAGTTCAGCAGCATCAAGACTTAGATGGTTTTAAGCATGTTCATTGATGGAAGCTTAGGCATCTAGGCCCAAATCCTCAAAGCTATTTAGGTGTCTAACTCCCATTGATTTGAATGGGAATTAGGTGCGTAGCTACCTTTGAGGATGGAGAAAAAAAACACTCACTCTTTTCTCTGATACCAGCTACACAATATACCATGAGATCTCTTCTCTGCCTTCTCTCTTCCCCTCTTCCCCCCTTACAACCCTTTAACACTCTTTCTGAATTTTTTTCTACCACTTGACACCAATCTCAGTTCCTTCTTCTCCCTCAACATTTTTCTCTTCTAGTTTGCAGAATGATAATATGCTCTGATTTCCACCACTCTCAACCCCACCACTTCTTCAACAACTGTCCACTCTCCCTTCTCCTCATCACCTCTAAACTCATTGAATGCACTGCTTACAATGGCTACCTGAAGTTCTTCTCCTTTTATTCCTTCCTGGATCCCCTCTATTTGGCTTTCACACTACTCACTCAACGGAAACTCTCAATAAGATCTCTAACAACCTTTTTGTATTCAGATCTCAGGACTACAACTACAATCTCATTCTCCGTGACCTACCTGCTGCTTTTGATGCTGCTAATCTTGTCAACTATTTGTCACCCCTCTTCTCTGTTTTTCCCTTCAAGATCACTGTCAGTGAGTCCTCCTTTTTGCATACTCTATGGAGGTCTCACAGAACTCTGTCCTTCGTCTGAATCTCTTCTCCCTTTACACTCTTTCTGTGGGCAACCTCATCTATCCACATCTTCAATCATCGTCTTTATGCCAATAACTTACAAATCTACCTTTTAAAAGCTCTTCTTCCTCCCTTCATCCAATCTTGGACCATAGCCTGACTCTGATATCTCCTAGATGCCACACTGTCAACATAAACTTAACACAGTCAAAACAGAACTTTTGATCTTTCCTCCCAATTACTTACATTGAGTTCAAGATTTCTCTCTTCAACTTCAACACCCTTAGGGTACACTAAGACACTGCAAGGGGGTGAGGAGAGAAGCAACCTGCACAGAGCAACAGTGATCTAAATAGCCAAGGATATAGCCATCAACGTTTTAAGTACGGTTTGTATACGTTCATAATTTGCGTAAATTCATACTTTACTGTATAGACTGAGTGAACACTGGATTGCCAGAGGATTTTATGTTTGTTGTAACATATGATAACTATTTCACTAACACAGAAAAATGAATGGCATAAAAAGGTCTCCTGTATATACTGTATCCAGTGCACTTACAACTAATGATTTATAAAATACATTGGAGAGCAAATGAGGGATGAATTCAATTTCTGAAACTGCCATCTACTTACAAAACAGCTTTATGTTTTAGTCATATTAGCAAGTTATTTCTCTGAGCAGTAGTCATAGGGAAGGAGGAGAAAACCCACTGTATTACTGCACCACTTACTAATACTGAAGTAGTATTCAGAAAACACATTGTGTGACAGGGGACGCATGATTTTGAGAAAATTTCCTAAGTGTGATTGGTCTATGAATAATTCTTGAGGGCCGTCACGTTTTTTCTGAAAGGCTGTTAGTGCAGGATTTCACAGAAAAGCAATAAATTCATCCCATTAAAGTCTGTGTACTAAGGCTCTGTTCTAAAGTCCTTCTGTTCACTTCAGTGGGGTTTGGATGGGGCCCTAAGATCCAGGAGATTTCAGAAGTAGGTCTGAGGCTTAATTATCAAGTTTTCTGCTCTTATCATAAGAGTCTTACAGTAAGGCAAGATACTTATTAAAACATATTAGTTTGTAATAGTTACTCAGTGCCTCACAGGCTTGATCACCGTCCATCCAATCCTAGTTGTAATATGTATTAATTATAGAAGGTAAGAAATTGTCTTAAGTATTTTAGGTATCATTTACTCAGGACTGTGGTCCTTATGAAGTCAATTTCTCATAGAAGGTGAATAATGGTTGGACTGGGCCCAAGGACTACACACAATAAGAATTTATACACCAGAACAAACTAATGACCCATACAGTCATACCTTTTGCCTGTGAAAGTGGTGAATACTAGATGTTTCAGAGAAAGTTGTAAAACTCCTCAAATGCACCTGTAACAGTGATTGGTACTCCTTATATCACACAGCACTTCCTGTGCCAGCAAAAGACCCTCATGATATATACTGTAATACTCTTAGAGGAGGACAACAACCTCTGTGCCCATGATCTTGCGCTCAGGTAGGTAGCTACATCCTTCTCTATCTTCCTAAAGAACTCATAAAACGTTTACCTTCTTAAAGTCCCCTAGACTGTAACTATGCCCCCCACCCCCAGCTAGTAGGTCAGATACCCATTTTATGTGTTCTTAAAGAAAATAATATTTTACTGGTGAATACCAGACCTAGAGAACAAATAATAAAATAAAAAGATAGGCAAAACCAAATGTGTCAATATGAATTAAATGGAAAATATCACTATATTGGCAACAGATTAGATAGAAAGTAGCACCTATATTCTTGGAATCTGATTTAGTAGAAAAAGCCCTTATGTATATCTCATTAGATGTAATTGCTATTAGATAATAATTCTTTAAGTACTCATTTCCAATGACTTCTTTCAAACGCAGCCTTTCCCAAACAATGTGTTCCTGATATTTCTTTTGAGGATCCTATACATTTTAGTCAGAATAAACAACAAAACACTATTTTGCTGTTTTTAATGATCCGGAAAACAATATGTTTGAGGCATGTCTTAAGATATCACTTGGGCAAGTCACAACTGACAATGCTTGACGGTAAGACATCAGTAGTAAGAGGATCATAAGTAAATTAGGTAGGATTTACACACACACGCATGCACGCACATGCACACACACACACGCTTTTAAAACTGGACCATCTAGACATACATATCACAACTTCATAAAATACCACCCCACAGTGAGAATTTTTTTCTCAATCCAATGCTGATCAGTCTATTTAATTAAGCATGAGGATTGATTTTATATATCTATCTATAGATAGATAGGTAGATAAAGAATCATTTAAGCTCTTGATTCTGCAGCTTGTTGTGCCTGAGCAGACCTCTACGATTGGATGAAGTCCCTCTGACTGCAATTGGCTTCACTGTGAGCTCAGGGGTTGGCAAGTTGAAGGAATGGGGCAAGAGCCATAACACTTTAAGTCATACAATATAATTTGAAAAAAAAAATGTCTATACACGCAGTTGGCCTCTTCCTAAATCCCATTAAGAAGGGAAGTGGCTTAGTGGGACATTTTGTAAATGGCCAGTACAATAATTGAACCAATTCCTGCATTATAATATATATATATATATATATAT
Organism: Chelonia mydas; assembly: GCF_015237465.2. Classification (NCBI taxonomy): domain Eukaryota; kingdom Metazoa; phylum Chordata; order Testudines; family Cheloniidae; genus Chelonia; species Chelonia mydas. The sequence goes on from NC_057849.1 coordinate 70,687,977, forward strand.
ATATATATATATATATATATATATATATATATATATATATATATGAATACCTTATGCATATGCAGTATTAGTCATAGTTTAATGGCATTTTGCCTGCAGCTCTTAAATAAAATCATAAACGTTGCCACTGTACTGTAGTCATAGCAGTTTTCTTCATTTTCAGCTCGTCCCATTATATTTAAAGAGCAGAATCTACATTTTTGGAAGCTGGAGGGTTTTTGTTTTGGATTGCTTTTTGTTTGTTTGTTTGTTTGTTTTAGTGTTTCAGTTCCCAGAGGCTATCTCAATGAGAATGTATAGCTCTTTAAAAGATACAGTAAAAAAGCAAAAAAGCAAAAAAGCTAGTCCCATAATTAAAGATAATATGTTACAAAGGCAGATTAAAGATGTTACTTTGTGCAGTTTAGATAAAAGGCACATGGGGAGGATTTTGATAGAAGCATAGAAAAGTATATAAGGTCTAGAAAATGTCAGCCTGGGTTACTTTTCAACATAGTAGGGAATATTGAACATGCGGTCCTAAATGGAAGTTAAAAAGAAAAAAAAAATAACAGCAGACATATGGAACCCCTTACTCATAGAGAAGGAAATAAATATTTTAAATGGACTATGTATGGTTTTGGGTGGCATTTTTTTGGTTGGTTTGGTTTTTTTGGTTGATTTATTTTTGTGAGGTGAATTTCAAAAGGAACACTGAAAAATCCTGCTTGATGTTCTTCAGAGGAAATGACTTACTAAATAGAATTGGATTAGACCACAATGTCTGGCACATGACTCAGCTTTGAATGAACTGTAATTGTACGGCTAGGTGGTGCCGTCTTGTGCACTGTACTTCTGATGAAACCCCTATTGCACATTTTAGAGACATGGGGTTAGGAATAGGCTTTCAGTAACTGTAGCAAGAATCTCTTGTGCATAGGAACAGAATCAGACCCAAGTCCTTGAGTATCTAAAAGAACATGAAGTAAAATCCAAGGTTCATTAATTGCACTGCTCAAAATAAGATAAAATTAGGCAAAACGGATGTTGACTTCAGTAAGAGCCAGGATTGGTCTTCACCATTATGCACACCTTGTTTGCTAGTATGTATTATATTTTGGGGGGAAATATTCTGACCTATGTCCATTTTTCCCCTCTTACCTTCTCCCCCATTCTACATCTCAGAAAAGCCAAATCAACTAACATAAAATAAATAGTAAGCACAGTACAAACCCAAGAGGCCAAATGCGGAAGCATTTCAGAATCCTAAATAAATTTTGTTTGGGTTTACTTGCTTTCTTAAAATACTTAGGCTTCAGCTAATCTACTTTCTCCTAATTTTTTTTTGAAAAATGTCAACAGCCTGTGTCGTCTCAGTCAACAAATACCTCTCATAGATGTACACTGTATACCACAGTAGGCTTTGATATGGTTTGCTTAAACACCAGAGCAAATAATTGAAACTAGTTCCCTTGAAATCAGCTTAGATTTCAGCAGGCATGAAAAAAGAACAGATTTGTAGCTGAATGCTTTCCAAGCAATCTGTTTAGTTCTGCATGTGCTTCAACTCAATTTCATGGTAATTTCATAAGGAGGTTGTATTTTAATCCAGTGTGCTGCAGAGCTAGAAGCTTTTCCCCTTTTCTTTAAGTAATACAGTTGGAACATTTTTATGCCATGTTGGTTGATATTATGAATTATTGTTCCAGCACATTTTCAATTTGTCTGTATTTTAAATTATCTCCCAATAGCTTCCAAATTATTTTCCCCTCTGAATACCTAGCAGTTATGTTTGTATATGTATTTCATTCACGTGTTTTTCCTCCTTTATCTTGTCTTTTTTATTGCCAAAAGCTAATATGCCAAGCACATTCACTTAGCCTAATGAAAGACAACTAATGCAAGGTAGCAGCTGACTGACCTTTGACTTGTATGCAGTGGTGTTAAGATCAAAACCCAGGAAAAAATTGTTTCTGTATAATTAGATGTTAGCAGATAAAAGCAAACTTGATTGAAATGCAGGTTACAGTGGCAAATTCAAGTACATTTCCTCTCAATTTGTTTTACTCTCTCTCTGCATCCCTCTGTTGATCAAGTGTTACAAGAAAGACTCTTCATTTATGTTCGGCCTGGGAAACAGAGAATATAAATGTGGAATTATACATTTCCAGTTTCAGTGTGTTCAGAATAATCATTTATAGAGTGAAAAGAAAAACATGATTTACAGACAAAAATGAGGAATGTGCATATTAAAGAGTTCTTTTACAGCTGTTAAGTATGAAAATTCTGCCTTCCAGATTACATGGACATGTGCATTACTTTTGGAAAGTATTTAGCAAATAATCTAGCAAATTCAAGCACCAATGTATACACTTGTAATTTTTTGTCAGTATACTAGACAACATCTATACTAGTATAGATGTTCAGTTCCATGTCTCCTTTTCATCAGACATGGAAGGTGGGGAATTTTTGCTTTTCCAGTGTATCTGGTTGTGATCTAGGTCTGGATGGGAGGTATTTGGCTGAAACTCAATATAGACTACATGGAGGTAACATCTGCCTCTCATTTAACATAGTTTTTGTTTATGGATTTGTAACGCCAAGAGACACCAGTCATCGGCAGGCAGGATCAAACCTGGGACTTCTAGAGCTCAGTGTATGAGCCTCTACTTCTTGAGCTAAAAGCCACATGACCCTTATCTAAGGCTGTAGCAGACTCATTAATCTCTAAGTGGTCTCGGTGCCACTGGAGGGGACAGAGCACCACACCCAGGAGGTGTGTGTGTGTGTTACAGATTCATAGTGTGATGTATTATTGTACCCTCAGGTTCCTGAGCTTTTATACAATGAATGGGGAAACACAGGAACCTCAGACTGCAACTCACAAAAGGAAATATGCTAAATGGGGAGCTGCCTAAGCTAGCTAGTGGGAGATGCCAACAAGAGGGGCATGTGTTAAGCCCCACCCCTCTCTCAGAGGTAAGTGTCAAAGTTCAGGTTGCACAGAGGCACTTATCTTAATATAAGCTAAGATTGTGTGTGGCGGGAATGGGACACTTCCCTCATAACTTTTAGCCCAGTGATTAGGTTTATGTGTCTCCCCAGCCCCTCCCCATGTAAGGGGGAGAAGGGATTTGAATAGAGATTTGCCACCTGCCCTGTGAGTGCTTTCACCATTTGTTTATGATGATGGTTCTCAACTGGGGGTCTGCAGCCCCCTGTTGGGCTGTAAGCACGTTGAAGGGGTCCTCCAAAATAAACCAGAGAGCATACAAGAAATAAAAGCCATTTCACCTTGTGCTATTTGGACACACTGCTTTAAAAATCTAAAACAAAAAAATAAATAAAAAAAACAAAAATAAAAAATAAATAAATAAAAAAAACAGAGAGTGTGTTAATTTTCCTGCATGATATGCTGAAACCTTTCAATATCTAAGCATGTGTAGAAACTAACATGTTCACATTCTCAGTTTATGTAGCACATTCTCTATTTACATAAGATGGACCGTGGAATTTTTATAGCATGTTGGGGGGCCTCAGAAAAAAAAAGAGTTGAGAACCCCTGGTCTGTGGGATATTCTGATGGGGAGAGTAGTGGTCCCTCAATCTCACCGAGGAAGCAGTTGAGAATTTAGAGTAAAAGAGAGGGATCCTGAAAGATACTGGTTTGGAGGCACAGAGAGGCCATGCTACTATAAAAACTGATCCTAATGAAAGATCACTGTACAATGGAGAGTAAGCTAATCGGCAGTGGGAGCTCAGTATTTAAGCAGAATTTGAGATATAGCTTAGTTTGGCACATTAAGGAATAATTAACTGTGTGTACACTTTTACTGTTGTCTGTTCAATAAAGTTGTGTTCTTGATCTTTTAAATAGTCATGTCTCTTTAAATTCATTTTCGATATTCCATTAACTATTGTATCATGTATGAACCCTGAGTCCAGTATGGATATTATAGAACAGATTGATACAGTAGAGCTATATTCTTTTCATTTATTTGTTCTGTAACATGTACACCACTTAACAATACAATTGTCTATTTAACATTCATCTATATTATTTTGGTACAACTTTGTTAAAAAAAGAAATCTCTAGGAGGATGTTGTGATTTTTTTTCAGTTTCAGCCCTGTTTGGTTTGTTGAATTCATATAGTGATCATTAAGAGAATGCTAAGAAACTGATAAATAGGTTGGCATTCAACCATTTTTCAACAGTTTATAAAAAGTACTTTTTGTCTTTAAACAGCCAATTTTGGTATTACAGTGCTATTTAGATTTATACAATTTGTAAAAATACATTTGTGAAGAAGTGTTGAGCTTATAATGAAGAGAACTAGTGAACCTGGCAGTGGTTCGCTAATTCTCATAAATGGTGCTCTGGAAACCAAGAGTGAAGCCTGATAAAAAGTGTTAGTTTTAATTTTTGTGGGAAAGTGTAAATATGGTTTCTAAAGTTCTTGTTGGGAAAATAAATAGAAGAGAACTGAAATATTCAGCCATTACATTTGTGCACCATGCCAGTTGTATTCCTACCACCAACACAGAGCACATTAAAATCAATGTTTTTATGGAACAGGTCTTGTCATACAAACAAGCTTGGTTGATAAATAATACACCTTTTGTAAGGTCTGATAAAAGAAAATACCTTTTCACAAAGTGCATAATTAGACTGTAGAACTGGTTGCCACAGGAAGTCATTGAGGCCAAGAACTTAATAAGATTAAAAAAGGAATTGGATATTTATATAGAGATGAGAAAATACCCAGAGTTATCATAATGAATAACAACAAATTTTGGAAGGGATATTAAACCGTCTGCTTCAGGGTTGAAGCCAGTCTCTAACTATCAGAGACCAGGAGGTGACCTAAGTGGGGACAGATTACTCCACATCTTTCTATTGCAGAAGTATCTGGTGTTGGCCAACGCCAGAAACAGGATATTGGACTAGATGGGTCTTGGGTCTGATCCAGAATGGCCATTCCTATGTTTGACTTAATACTGCATGAGAGCATGATTAAAAATACATATCAATAAACACATTAAATGGATTAGCAGCTGGCTGACCGATATCAAAAAGTAGTGGTCAATGTGAAATTATTATCAGATAGGGGTGTTTCTAGTGGGGTTTGGCAGGTACCAGTTCTTGGCCTGACTATTCAATATTTTTCTTAATGGCCTGGAAATAAAAGCAAAGTGACTGCTAATAAAATTTTCAGATGACATAAAGATTGGAGGTACAATAAATAATGATGATTTCAAGGCAGTCATACAGAGCAATCTGAATCACTTGATAGACTGGGTCTCATCAAACCAAACGTGTTTTAATATAGCCAAATGCAATGTCATATATAAAGGAACAAAAATGTCTGCCATACTACAGAATGGGAGACTACATTCTGGAAAGGAATGACACTGAAGAGGATTTAGGGGTCATAGCAGACCAGTAACTCAATGTGAGTTTCCACTGAGATGCTGTGGGGAAAAGGGCAAATACAATCTTTGAATGCATGAACGGGGAGTAGAAATAGGGAGGTCATTTTACTTCTGTAAATAGTATTGGTACGAAGCACCCTGGAATTTTCGTATAGTACTCATGTAAACATTTTTACAAGCATGTTGAAAAATTGAAGCAGGTACCAAGAAGAGCCACACAAATTATTTGAGGGCCAGAAAAATGTCTTTCAGTGAAAGATTTAAGATAATTAGTTTATGTAAAGAAAATCAAGAGGTAACTTGATTACAGTATACAAGTATCTTCCCAGGGGAAATTATTTCATATTTCCTCAGGTTTCTTAGTTTTACCTATAAAATAATGTTAGGAGGTATAGTTTCCTAGAGTTACCTTTATAAATTTTTTGAATCGCTATCTAAGTAAGGGGAGAACATTTTTAAAAAATCTCCTAGATTGTATTTTGCACATATAGAGGAGAATTCCATCTTGACATGGTTATCTAGATAACATTGTTGTATTCTCAGACAGGGTATTCAAGTTTTAAGGTTATTCTGGAACGATAGATTTGATGTTCATCCTTCAGATCCTATTTCTGAAGAATGGTTATTGAGAATGGGGTTGGTGGGGGAAGTACTCAGTGGTATGTACACTGCATAAATGTGGTTTATTTTTGTTTTCATAACAATTGAGAAGATCTGAGCTGCAAAATGTGGTAGATTAGCAAATCTGGAAAAGGCCAGAATCCAAAGTCATTTATAAAGAAATTGACAGATTGTGTTAATCTCCTGCAAGGATGAACAAAGGGAAGAAAAAGATACTTGAGCACTCCACAGATAGAGACTAGCAATAATTGCCATTTTTGATCTGCCCTGTGTCTAAAAAGGCGGCAGGGATGAGGTGAGGCTGGCCTATGGAGCTAGTTAATTGTAAAAGTCAACACAAGTTCCTTCCCTTAAGTAGGGAGATTCTGGAGTTTTCTGTACAGCTGTAAGCTCCACGAGGCACAATTTTCCAGGTGTTGCTACTGAAGATGTACAATTCAGTATCACGACCACACATTTTTGTAGCATGTTGGGGCGCCTCACGAAAAAAGGTTGAGACCCCCTGGTCTGTGGGATATTCTGATGGGGAGAGTAGTGGTAAGTTACTAGGCTAAGTACCTTCCTGTCTCCTGCCACTTCATTTAATGGGGCTGTGCTAATTTCTAAACTGTGCCACCTAAGTATAAAGTCACCAAGTAGAACAACTTTAAAATATTTCTCCATGCATCACTCAGATAGCTACTGAAATGAAAAATCAGCTCCATGGCAGATGAGCGCCCTGGAGGTTGTTCCGTTTGTCACAACACATAAAGGCTTTTTAACACAACTGCATTAGCTCTCACCCAGGAAAAGCTAAAGATGGATTTAATAGTTCATATGCACATGAAGTGTAATGCTTTTTGAAGATTAGCTCAACAAAAAGATTTGCCTCCAATGGTCAACATTTGAACCTTCTGTCTGCCAGAGTTTAAAATGTGCATGTGAATATTATGGTTTTTCAAAAGTTTCCAGCAAACATCATTGAAAAGTTATAAACAATAGTAGAAGAAACAAAACCAAATATAGCTCAAAATATATCTAACAACAAACATGACAACACTTAGCTGCTGATGATACACAAAGTCTGTCAATAGCACTGGAGAAAGCTATAGCTGAAGAATAAAGTCTGTTCCCCACCTTACTCTTTTCTATAAAGGGAATTGTTCTCCAGGGGCATCTACTGAAAGCATGTACCAAAGAAATGAGGTTAGTTTTATTAATTTACTTTCTTCACAACTGAATAGCCATAGCTTTATTCTCTTATTCCCCTTGGCACTACTTTGTTCCTTTCTTTAATAACAGTAAATGTGAAAAATCAGGATTTGTTCTATTCAGCTTCATTTCACTTGGAGCGCTGTAGGGAGATGAGATTTGAAATTGTTCACTGTAATGTATAGGATATCTGCTGGATTCACTTTACTGATGATGCAGTATCATTGCAGATGGCTCACTTTGGGATGTACAGCTTTATTAGAGCATTACGTCTTGAACTCCTGACTCCTTTTGAGTGGCACCCAGCAATTTCTAAGGAAGAATTGCTGAAATCTGTAAGTGGTGTTCCTCTGAATAGTTCAGTTGTTAGTGCAAACAAAGCCTTCCAGCAAATCCAAGCTCACCTGGAAAATCAAAATGTGAAATATGGGGCCGCCTTCTCCTCTGACTTATATGACTTATATCATGCTTACTCAGCTGCAATTGCACAAACTGGGTGCAAAATAGACAATTATGATTGGACAGCAGTTTACACATACATTGTGCTAACTTTGCGCAGCTCCACATGACTGCATAAAAAGAAAGACAGTGGAGAATCAGTCTCAGGGGACAGACCCCTGGCCAGAACTGTAGACATTGGGTATTGCCTGACAGGGGAAATATTAGGATGGAATAGAACTGGCACCGCTGGCTTTATGCCACCCATTTGCCACACCTCCATGAAATGGACATGCAGAGGGCAGCAAGGGGAAGAGTACAAGGCACTCTGTCTGATCCTCAGCCAGTTAGGTGGTCCCTATGGGACCAGTGTAGCCAAATTAATTCAGAGTAACCCCTATGGTCCTCAAAGTTACACTGGGGGCCATTTTAGCTCCTGCTGGAACAGGATCAGGGGACCAGAAAGATGATTTCAAGCCACCATTCTGCCCGCTCTCCAGAAATGTGGAAATTTAGCACATGCAAGACTGCTGTGGTATCGAAGTTATCTTGCTAATTAGCTGCCACCTTAAAGCACATTTTTGCATTAGGGCCAGTGATCCATGCTGCCCTGAGGTGAGCTCCAGATGGAATTCAGCCTCAGGTAAGCTAAATTCCTTCCTGAACAACCTGGATTGTTAGGTAGCATGCCTGCTGCTACATCCTTTCAGGATGTTCCACATTCACACACACTGCTGGCATATACATAAGAGTGAGAGCATGACCGTGCCTTTGCTGTTGTCCAATATGTAGTTTCTCATATACTCCCGGACATACATGATGGGTGCATTCCCTGTTTTCTAGATAGCACAAGGACTGCAGTTGTGCCCCACTTCAGTGCAGGGCTGTGAAGGGGGAAGGGAGTAATAGCCTGATTTGTATGTGCCTCTAGATCAGCAATGCATGATATAGCTGAAGTGTGGCTCTTGATACCAGAAACAGTTTAAATTTAAATTGGAATTAATTTGTAAACTGGACACCATTAAATTAGGCTTGAATAAAGACCGGTAGTGGAAGGGTCATTATGCAAAGTAAAAACTATTTCCCCATGCTAATTCCCCCCCCCACACACTGTTACTCACACCTTCTTGTCAACTGTTTGAAATGGGCCATCCTGATTATCACTACAGACATTTTTTTTCTCCTGCTGATAATAGCCCACCTTAATTAATTGGTCTTGTTACAGTTGGTATGGCAATACCCATTTTTTCATGTTCTCTGTGTATATTAGTCTTCCTACTGTATTTTCCACTGCATGCATCCAATGAAGTGGGTTTTAGCCCACGAAAGCTTATGCCCAAATAAATGTGTTAGTCTCTAAGGTGCCACAAGTACTCCTTGGTTTTTTTGCTGATACAGACTAACACGGCTACCACTCTGAAACCAGTTTAAATGCTGTTACTGATATAATAAACTTACAATAAATATCAAAATAGAAATTGTTTAAAATCCGTAAACTATAAAAACAAGTAGCAAACTTCGGGCATTTCTGAATATGGGATATCAAAGATAAGAGGATAGATAGTATGATGACAGCTGATGTCAGTAGCTATGAATTATAGGTAATATAATTTATTATCAATTCCATTGTTACTTGTAGGGGTAGTATATGTTTCAGCAGACCCACTCCTCTGGAAACCTGCAAAGGTAATAATTTATATTACTGTTGCTGCACAGAGTAATTGTGAATATCTATCAACTGCTACCTGCTGTGGCTAGAAATCCTATGAGGTTGGCACAGAAAACAGACTGGGATTTTGTGACTGTTACTGGCTACATCACTGATCTCAAAAAGAAAAGGAGTACTTGTGGCACCTTAGAGACTAACCAATTTATTTGAGCATAAGCTTTCGTGAGCTACAGCTCACTTCATCGGATAGCTCACGAAAGCTTATGCTCAAATAAATTGGTTAGTCTCTAAGGTGCCACAAGTACTCCTTTTCTTTTTGTGAATACAGACTAACACGGCTGTTACTCTGAAACCTATCACTGATCTCAAGTGTCTATGGTGAATTAGCCATACATTAGATGCAAGTTTAGCAATGTTTTGAATTTAATCCATGAACTCTACTGTGGACTTCACTATTGATTTTAACAGGAAGCTGCCCAGATACTAAGATGATGGGCAGCATTATAAAAATATTAGGTAGGTAGGTAGGCATAATTTAAAACATGATATTTTCCAACATTTCTTTCCCTTTTATTATTAGGTTGGGTTTTTAATGATATTTAGGTATAATGTCTCAGGCACACCTAATTTTATAAGGCATAATTGGTAATTTTTTGGCAGACGTTTAAATTACACAGTTTACTAAAGGGCACAAATATCTTTCATCACAAAATGTTAATTTTAACAACTAAGTAAATACACTGTAACTATACAGCTATGATTTTAATTTTATAAAAGCAATGCACATACAGATAAGTACGAATGCTACATTTGATCCCATGCAATAGGGATATACAAAACTGCTATTTCTTACAAGTATTTTTTCTTCCAATTGAATTAAATGGGGGGGGGGGGGGGAATCTGTGTGAGAGGTACATTTTGGATGTGGCATATGGAGACTGAAACACACAGATAATCAGGTTGGGTGCAACTATCAGTACAATATTTAAACCTCATAGGGTCCGGGACTTCAGATGGGGAGTATGCACTCTGTATGTAACTAAGGAAGAGGACTCAGGGCCTGAGTCTCAGTTACTCCATTACTGACGTTAGGAGAAAGGTAGAAGGGAGAAGCAGAGCTGTCATTAAGTCAACTTCTGCACACAACATGTTCTAGGGTTGTGCAGGGGCCTATGGCAGGTCAACTAGGGTTCAGTCTAGCTGAGAAGAACCTCAACGGTTCTTGGTTCTTTGACTTTCCATGGGTCTCCTGGGCTCCACAGCTGTAGAAGGATGTTTCTGACTCTTGGAATGAATGCCCTATCTCTCCAACAGCCACAGCCTGCCACACTCAGCAATCTGCACTGTCCCCTTTCCGTGTTGCCAACTCTTGGGATGAAATTGCAACTAGCATGATTCTGGCCCCTGTGGAAACCAGTCTGGCATGAGAATCACCAGCTCTCACTCGATAGTCAGTCCTGGGAAGAGGGAAAGTGAAACTCCTCTGATTGGCTGCCTTCCTCACTTTCCCACCTCCTAGGAAAATGAAGGACTGTTGCAGGAAAGAGGCAGGGGGTTGCCTCAAGAGCCCAGAAGGGGTTTTGAGTAGGGACAGTGAGAGAGGGAGCAGCCAGCACTATTCTTACAGGAGGGGAAGAGGAAAGAGGGACCAGAAAGATCCCAGCAGCAGCTCAGGCTAACCCTGCTCCCTGATTCTCCCTTCCCTCCTATGAAAAATGGGCTCTCTGCTTCTCCCCCTCTCCTTTCATCCCTGCAACACCAGTACTGGGAAAGGGCAGAAGGAGACAAAGAACTCACGGAACTGCCCCTCTCCCAGGCCTGGCTAGGGGGAGAAGAGAAACCTGCCTCAGCCCTCCAGGCTGAGAGGGATAGATAAGGAAACCCTGGAGCTGCAGTGGGAGCGGAGGTGCACTGAGGGGCAAGGGGCAGATGTAGAGTTGCGGGTGGAGGATGGCAGCATTGAGGTGGGACTGGGGTGGTGCATAATTAATGAATGGGCTGGGGGACAGGTAGATCTGGGGCTGGTGTGGCACAGAATTAATTAATTAAAATGTTAGGGAGAAACTAGCAGCTCTCCACCACCAGGGAGTATTTTATACAAATCTATGTAATTTGATTTCAGCTTGGTATTTCAGCAAGAGCTCCCGGAGACAGGGCCAAAACCACCTTACTTTACAAATCTGGGAGAGTTGGCAACATTCACTGCCACACACAAATTGGCTATGGCAGTTAGAGTTATATATATAAAATCAAGAGACAGACCAATAAACATGAGATAATCATTTTTTTAAAGAAATCTCATGACTTTGTGGGGTCTAATTAATTGTTTTTGAACTTTTGACCTTGGCCATGCTCCCCTATTCCGTCTTTGATTCCACTGGACTGTCTCCAGTTTGTCCACATCTTTTCTAAAGGGGGGATTCCTAAATTGGCACAGTAGGCCTCACGAATCCTGAGTAGATTGAGACAGTTATCTCCCAGGAGTAACATGCAACACTCCTGTTAATACATCTCAGAGTGATAATAGCCTTTTTCACAACTGCATTACATTGTTGACTCATACTCAAATTGTGATCCACTGTAAACCTCAGATCTTTTTCAGCAGTAGTGCTGGCTAGTTAGTTATTTTATAGTTGTTGACTCATACTCAATTTGTGATCCACTATAAACCTCAGATCTTTTTCAGCAGTAGTGCTGGCTAGTCAGTTATTTTATAGTTAAGCATTTGATTTTTTCTTCCTATGTGAAGTGTTTTGTACTTCTCTTTATTGAATTTCATCTTGTTGAATTCAGAGCAATTCTCCAGTCTCTCAAGGTGTTTTTGAATTCTAATCTTTTCATCCAAAGTGCTTGCAACCCATCCCAGCATGGTGTTACACACAAATTTTCTAAGCATACTGTACTCTTCATTCCATTATCCAAATCATTAATGAAAATATTGAATGGTGTCCAATCCAAGATTGTCCCCTGCAGGACTCCAAAAGATTTGTGTGACAGACTGTACCCCTATGTTCACCTCTTTTACAAGACTCTGATAATTTTGTACAACGTATGTCTTGTGTGGTATCATTTGAAAACTCATAATTCACTGATAATTTTGTCCTGGTAAAATATGTGTGGCAACATTGTATGTAACATTATAAGATTCTCTATAACGTTACTAAGGCTTATTCCAAATCTGGGGAAGCAGCCCAAACCAATTCCTCAGAGACAAAAGGCAAACTGATGCCTCAACCAGGTGTCAAGAAAATCAGATAGACCTTTGACAGACAAAAGAACCATCATTGACCTGTGGGACGGGTTCTGGCTGAAAGATCCAGCCAGACTGCTGTAAGCATGTGGGAAGAGAAACCTTTTTGCTTTAAGTGCATTTTGCTTGCTAAGTTAGATATTAGTTTGCATTTTACCTTTTATTTCTTAGTAACCAACTATGACTTTTATGTCTCATTACTTGTAATCACTTAAAATCTATCTATCTTTCTGTAGCTGATAAACTTGTTTTATCATGTTATCTAAACTCATGTGTGTTTGGATTGAAGTGTTTGGGAAACATCATTTGAAATAACAAGGTTTGTGCATATTGTTTTCTATTAATGAAATGACAGACCTTTTCTATAGTGTCTATAGTAATTCCTTAACCCTCACCTGAGGCATGTGGGGTTTGTATACCCCATCACAGCAAGGCAAAACTAAGATTGGGAAACATCATTTGAAATAACAAGGTTTGTGCATATTGTTTTCTAATAATGAAATCACAGACTTTTTCTATAGTGTCTATAGTAATTCTTTAACCCTCACCTGAGGTATGTGGGGTTTGTATACCCCATCACAGCAAGGCAAAACTAAGATTATCTCAGGGCACTGTGTCTCTGCATGGAAACATTGGGGGGAAGGATTGTTTTTTCCAGCCTTCCCCCCAATGTTTATTGCCCTCACAATATCTGGCAGAGGCAAGAGTAGGACCTGGCTATGTTTCCTCCCCCATGCACACATGGGAAGGTTGGTATGGGGGGAGACAAATGCAGGGACCTGAACAGGGTGGGGCTGGAGAATACACTGTGTCGCACATAATTAGGCCAGCCACTGGGGAACAGATAGGATCCACCAACCCATCCTGGTCCCACCTTCCAGCCACTGCAGGTCCCATCAGAGACATTTGGCCTGGCGGAGGAGCAGTAGCATGTACACCAGCCACCAAGGTGAGGTGAAGGACAGGAAAGGGTATCAGCAGCTGAGTGAAGGGCAGGGTAAGTTAGTGCACAGGGTGCCAGATTATAAGGGGGGTAGGGCACCAGGTGCCCAGGAGGTGCTGTAGGCATGGCAGTGGAAACTGCCAGGATACCCGTTCCCAACATGGAGCCAGCTTCCCTTACCTCCTCCCTTAAACCCCATCTTAGTAGCTCCTCTCACTCCCCCTCCTGTCCCTCCAATCTCATATTCACAGGGAGCTTCCCCTCCCTACTCAACCCCCCCAGATACAAAGCAGGAGCCCCATGGAAATGATAACCCCCCACTACAACTCAGGAGGTTTAGTGTTTGGAATGGCAATGGCCATGGTGTGTGTTGTAGGAGCAGCTGGCTCACTATACCAATTCTCAATAAAGCTATTACAGTATTTCACTAGCCTCAGACACTACAGTCCTACTGCTGGGGTTTGGATCATTATATTTTTTAAAAAGCAATTGGGACCTGTGGGAAGGAATGGGACCTCAGGTGAGATTTGATTTATGTTTCTGGCCATGGGTCTAAAGTACAGGACAAAGAAGTTAGCAAGGCAGAAAAGCAGTTTTCTCAGAGCAAAACCTACCCTTCTGGTTGATATTCAGAACTGAGCTTTATACAAATTGGAGCACAAATCAAGCCTAATCTTTTTTTTCTCCTCAACAGCGAGAGATGTTTTCAGGTGTTTTTAGGTGTTTTCAGATAGAGACACAAATATGAAGCACAATACTACTCCATACATATAAAATATGCTTTAAAATATATTGCACTCCCTGAATATAAAGCTAGCATGTGAAGTACTCCACAGCCTGAAGGTAATGTGGCTGGATGAGGTGGGGTGTGTGCCAAGAGGCAGACTTCTCCACCTGCTTGCACCTGAAGGTACACACCACACTTTTTTAAAGCTACCCTCCAGGATATGTTCGAGCAACTTCCCAGAGAGTTAGGTTTTTTGTTTTGTTTTGGTCTGGTTTGTTTTTTGGGAGGAGAGGAGGGGTTGCCTTTGTTGTCCATAAGCAGAATGAATCAACAAACTGTCATGCACCCACAAATACAGCTGTGGCTACAAGAGTCACAATCTAGCTGAAATTGGGTGTGTGATTCATTTCTTTCCCTGGCCTTATAATGAAGACATATTGTGTTAGACTAAAGAACTAGATGACAGCAGATTCTTTATGAGAAAAGTTTCGGTTGTTTATTCCTTGGTGAGGCCTTTATCTCCCAGCAGAAACAACTTTTTTCAGATTTTAAATAATTTTCTTGTCAAACTGAACTGAATTCTTGTCAAACTGAATCACACATCCAATTGCATGCACATTCTCCTGGTTTGAGTCTCCGTTGTGTCTATCACTCTGGGATGATTACCTCTGTATTCCTAATATGAAGATGAAAAGCTGTCTTGACTTATAGCCCAGACAGCCTGCCTTGTTCTGTTTGAGGCCCATATATTAAACCGGCTAATCATGAAGACCAAACACACAGGTTTTGACAGCTAGGAAACAGAAGCCCCCTAAGAATATTTATCTTAGGTTAAGGATTCACCATACTACATTGCAGCAAAATGGAGGCTACTAAATTCCTTTGGGTTATTACATTAGTGTCATTAGCTCAATTATGATAAAGGATGTGTCTGTTGTTACATTTATTTTCAGGTGTATATAACTCAGCCATAGAAATTCATACTGATATGTAACCTCCTTGCAGGGCCAAATCTATCCCTATTGTAAGACAAAACCATTTTAAAATCACATTACACCCACTGTATAGTCTTTATATGAGAAGGAGTCCCATGTCACAGAGGGGATGCACAGTTCGAGGAGGGGATTTCTGATTTTACTGTACATTCCCTAATTAGACTCAATACCATGGAAGCCTCAGGTAATTTTGCTAGTGTAGACTATACTTAATGTATATATGTATTTTTGTTGTTTTCCAAAATAAAAGTGTTTTAATGTTTTGGGTCTGTTTTTCCTTCTGTTTTATGATTCTAAAATTTTATTCAAAATATTTCTTTCATTCATATTTTTCTCCTCACCCAAAGTCTGAAATAAAAATTAGAATCAGATTCTGCCCTCACATTCAACCTTGCAACCCTACTGAAATTAATGGGGGTAGCCCAGGTGTATATGAAGGCAGAATTTGGCCCTGCCTTAAAAAAACCCAGTGTGATCGTAAAGGAATTCTATGAAAATTCAAAGCCCAAGAGATTTCAAATTAAATGAGATAACATTGTCAGAGCTACAGACATTTAAATAGCTAGTAAATTTATGTTTCTGAAATACGTTATCAGAGAATATGACATTTGAGAGCAATTGTAAATTTAGGGCCAGATTTTGCTACCTTTACTCATGCCTAAGGCTATGTTTTAGTCATGGGTATTTTCAGTAAAAGTCATGGACAGGTCACAGGTAGTAACCAAGGATTAATGGCCAGTGACCTGTCTATGACTTTTACTATATACCCCTAACTAAAACTTGAGCAGGGTTCTGTGGGTGGTCTGAGGGGTGTGTGGTCTGGGGGTGCCGCAGGTGCTGGGGGAGGTGGCCCAGGATCCTGCTGATGCTGAGGGGGAGGCGGGTGGTGTGCGGCCCAGGACCACCACTGGTGCTGGGAAGAGCAGGGGTTGGCGGGCCTTGCAAACTTCCTACCCGGCTCTGCATGTCCCTGTAGCTCCTAAGCAGCAGAGAGGCCAGGGGGCTCTGCACGTTGCCCCCACCACAAGCACCAGCTGCGCAGCTCCCATTGGCCTGGAACCGCAGCCCCCGGCCCCTCCACCACCTAGGAGTTTCAGGGCCATGCCTGTGGGAGGTGAGGAGCCCCTCACCCAGAGGTAAGTGCCACCCTGAACCCCAACCTCCCACACACCCAAAGTACTGCTGCTGGCCCAAGGGCTCCCCAGCTCGGGCAACCCCTGAGCCAGCACCAGCGTCTGAAGAAGTCATACTGTGACACCGTGACAGACTCGCAGACTTACTCATGCCTCATGAGTTCTTACCTTACTTGGACTATTTGTGGACTAAAGTACGACTCAAGGGAGTAAGTGCAGCAAAGTCTGTCCTTTAGAATCAGAAACGAAGATATGTAATAGTAGAGAACTTGATATTTAAGTTATTGTGATCAGAAAGTGTTATTTAGTGGTGTTATTTTTAAATTTACTTTTGTTAAAGGATGGATCAGTAGATTGCGTGCTAATGTTATTTTCAGAGGATAAGTAAGTTTAAATATTGAATTCAGAATCCTTTGGCCTGTTTTTTCCTTCAGTATTTCACCATTTAAATGGCCACTGATGTTGTATACACATGACAGGAACCTAGCTAGACGTTCTCTTTTATGACTGATCAGTCTCACGATCGTTAAATGTTTTTTCTGCAACTTTCTGGGCATGGGAAGCTATTGTTACTTAACTAAAAAAAAAACCAGCACGAGGAAAAAGAAAATTAGAAATTAAAGAAAGAAACAAGTATCCTAAACAGAGGGGGGATAAGTAAGGGCACAAGGATGATCTGCTTTCTCTTGTTCCTTTTCAGCGGGATAGATAGTATTAAGAGGGAGAAAAAAGGGGACACTTCCCCCTCACTCAGAGCCAAGACTAAAAATTAGAAAGAGCTGGTGACCTTATATGTTATTGCTGTGTCATAAGCAGTTGCTGATATTTTCAATGTTTGTCAAAGGGACCGTTTTCCAAATAACCGAAGGGTGAATATAGGTTTTTTGAATGTATTATCTTAATTACTGTTGCATCCAAATGGATACAGCTTTCCAGCTGTTCTTAAATAGCTCCTTCCCCACCATAGCAAAAATCTATTAATCCCGTGTGATCTATTTCATATTTCATTTTAATGTTGCATCAGTACATAATGATATTTCATCACAATAATGCAGTATTATAAAAGCCTCAAGATAGAAACAAACCTCTAAAATAATAAATGAATAATAAAATATAATAATAATAATAAAACCATGAGAGAATCTTTAACTGTTCTGAATTTGAGATCCAAAATATTGGATGCTAATCTATATTGATAGATTTTATCTCAAGGATCTTATAAAACTTTCCAGATGCCTTTACCACTGTGTTGTTTTGCAGGGCTCTTGGCCAGCTACCCCCATTTATTATTATCACCAGAAGACAGAGATCACACCAGGTCTCTGTTTTGGGGCCATCTTTATAGGGTGAACAACCCATTTCCCCACCTACTTGCACTTCCATGCCATTGTGTCTTCCTCTGTCTCTTCCTTGCAACCTTCCTTAAGACAAGATTTTGTCTGGCCTGTATGTGGGTTTCTAGTACAAAGTGGGGTAGGGTGGAAGGGAGAAGTAGCTTACCCCCACCTTTTGCGCAATATGTGTACTAACTATACGTGTAATTCAGATTTGCAGTCGGAAGGTCTCCTCTACTGCTTTCTCCTTGATCCCAAGAGGGTGTATGGTGCCTCAAAAGAGCTAGAGGAAGCAGAGAAGAGCCAGGATGAAGACAGCACAAATAGAAGAGTAAGTTGCACTCTACAAAAGGATACAGAAATGGATGTACTTCCCATCACACTGAGAGACCATTTGCCCCCTTGAGTCAGAATGTCTCCTGGTGCTCCTCTTCAAGTGGTGCAGCTGAGCACTGCTTCAGACTATGGGCTGTGTCTTAAAGATAAAACATTTTATTTATATGAGCAGTTAAAGTTTTCACCAATGTACCTAACTCCTTCTAAACCCAGTATCAGCCGATTTGCAATCAAATATAATCGACAAGCTGCAAGATCACTCAAATAATGGGCATTCAGAGGAGAAAAATACCCACAATGAGTCAAAACAATTCTGCCAGCCTGAATTTAACGTTCATATATTTAAGTCAATCAGCAAACTTTGAGGGTATCAGAGTGACAGAAAAGTAGAAATGAAGTCATTCAAGCTTTCCAAATATTTCTGTTGCAGTTGCCAAAACAATGCTTGTTAGCACCTTCCATCCTGTTTTTTGTAGAGCAGTGAGATCAACCTGACTAGTACTGATTTATCTGCTTTATTTATTTAGATATACTGATGCAAATAAAGTAACATGATAAAACATATTTCCTCGTAGGTACACTTGCCTATTAAAAATATAAAATATTGCAAAACCAAAACAGCAGCATATTCGCTTTACCACCATGTACCAGAAACCCCTCAGCAAGAACATATTTCAGATATAGGCTCTCATTCTTCCATTAACTCAGTGCAGGAATACCCATCCAGGTGTATGGTGCCCCTAACTCCATCTTCAGAGGTCTGCTCCTTGTGGCATGCATTGTAAGGTCAAGAGTTAAGTCCAAATGTCCCCAACCATCACATTCCTGAAACAAACTGTCCTGCAAGTGCCTCAACTCTCCTAACAGATGGGCTTTTGCACTTGCTTGAAGGTCGATGCATTTGGTTTGTGATCAAGAGCTCCAGAAGAATGCCCTACCAGTAGTTTTGGCTGTTACTTACTTTAGGAGCTAGCTGCTCCTTGAGCATTTCTGCTGATCTCAGTTATGGCATTAAGACACATAAAAATCTGGAGGAAACTAACAAAACCAACATCTCAAATTCCTCCTGAAAACCAGTGCAGATCCAAAGCAATGATGGCAAGTTGACATGTTCTCACAATGCTACAATCTATTTAACAAG
Source organism: Chelonia mydas (assembly GCF_015237465.2). Lineage (NCBI taxonomy): Eukaryota > Metazoa > Chordata > Testudines > Cheloniidae > Chelonia > Chelonia mydas. The sequence goes on from NC_057849.1 coordinate 70,707,168, forward strand.
GAGTCTTGTCACCTTCTGAAATAGCTTAAACTTCCAACTAGATTGTATGTGTAGCTCCAGGTAGGGTGCATTGCAATAATAAAATCTAGGTGACCCGATGTGTGGAACATGGTACAGCTGATCAGAAAATGGAAAAGAAAAAGAGTGATTTTTTAAAAAGCTTCTCTTTCTATTTTTCATCAAAACTTCATTTCCACTTTGTTTCCATTTCTTACATTTATCAAAATATTCCATCCACTCTGCCAAGGACTATGGTTGTATCAGTAATACCTCAAGTTTCCTGACATAGAAATCAGCTGATAGATATAGCAACATCACTATGGACATCTGATCACCATCTATTGCCAGCAGAAGGTATTCAACCAAAATGACAAGTGCAGTCTCTGTGCTGTAGCCAGATCTTTTGTTAAAGGAAAAAGATAGGTCAAAGAGAATGAAGCATGAAAAGAGATCCATAGACTTAGCTAAGAAGGGATTTCATTGGTAGTAAAAGAAATCTCAGGGGAGTGAAACTCTAAGGCAAAGAGAGGTAGAAAAGTATAGGGTAGCAGAGTTGGTTGAAAAAAAACATTGTTCAGCATAAGAGAAAACAAGGCATGTTTCAATGCAATGTCTAAGGTGAAAGAATAGTCAAAGATAAAGGGGAAGGAAAAAAAGATAGAATAAAAAAGTAATTATTAGCATCAAGTTCCTTATACTAAGCAATCAATTTTCATCATTCTTTCATGCCATAAATATTTGTGTTTTGCTCTTCATTGTTTGCAACAGTGTCTTAGAAGCTTGAAAAATCATTTCATTCATAGGCCATCTTGTCCTTTTCCTTTTGACTAACTTTGATTTTTCTCCCCTTCCTTTGTTTCTCTGTATGGCACAAGTTAACATGGATCTCCCTTATCCTGTGCCAGTCTCATAAATGATGCAATTATATACCATCAGCACAATTCCAAAACAAGGTTTGTTAAATAAACTTGCCAGCACAGGGAGTACAAATTATGTAGTTCTACAGAAATTGGGCACAAATGTAATAGGTTCATACATAAATTATAGTTATTGTTTGTTTGCTTTTTATTTTCTTTGCCACAGCAACATGGGTTTAACAAAAAATATTGAATATCAAGAGCATATTGTATCTGGGATTCTACACTAGAGAACCTCTTTAAACTCACCTAAACATGATCTTAGTACATAGCAATTTATAAATGTTGGGTATAATCATCAAAATATGATTTTTTCCTCAAAATATTATTTCCATTTCACAGATTCAGAAATTGAAACATATTTTGTGCTGCCCTGGCCACAGAGGAGGTCAATACTCCAACTAGGATTAGATCAGAAGTTAATGGAATAAAGGTTTATGCTAACACTACTAGGTCACTTTCTCTCTCTCTCTCTCTCTCTCTCTGTTTATCAAGCTTGGAAATGAAAAGAAAGATTGGAAATGATGGTTCTCATGAAGAAGAAGGAGTATTTCATTCTGGGCTCTCAGTTACTTGAATCTGAGGAAGAAACTGCACTAGACAGACAGTTTCTCTTCAAAAAACTATGCAGAATTTTGAGATAGTATCTTTACCATCTGATTTTCACCTTTCTGAGAATGGTTGATTAGTTCAGTTAATTGATGGTGCAGCTGAGATCTCACTGTGGGATTAATGACAGGACATTTGGAATTTAGTTCAATATCAGTTGAAGTCAACAAATGGCACCTTTGACTTCATTCAGATCTTCAGTAATAAGTTACTATCTCAATAGAAGTGTATAAAATAGATGAAGGAAACAGTATAAGAGAAGCTGTACTGGCAAATCGCTTGAGTTCCTTTCCAGGGCAACATATATCTCATTGGTTATGGTTCTTAACTAAACAGAAGCAAATATCAATGGATAAAAGAGAGAAGTATGGATCACTGCAGTGTTATGTAGCCAGTTTCTCAGGTCCTACATGTCAGAGGCCTAGGAGACACAAAAATTCATGAACTCAAGAATTATGCATTAAGATAGTTTAAGGATCCAAAGGCCTAATAATCGGTTAAGCTCTATCTCAGATTGTATCAAGACAACTGGATTATGAGAGGGAAGGAAAAATATTTGTGTTCTTTAGGCTTTTAATGTGATTTAAAATATACTTTAAATTGCTAAATCTGTCTTCCTGCATTTAAGATACTCAGACAGTTATCAGTTTCCTTCTGTCATGGTATCTGTTTTGCTAGTTCCTCTTCCTAATGACACATAAGAGAAAGGAATTTGTTCCATTCTTTTCCATCATACTGGTTTTCCTTGTTAGCTTCCAAAACAGCTGCAATGAGTTCTTTTACACTGCTGCCTCCTTTAACTTTGACTTTCAGGTCAGTCCCTAAGGTCACAAGTTAGAAGCATTGGAACATGTATTTCTGGGGAAGAGAGGAAAAATTAAATGGAGTTTGCCAGTCAGGAGACTTAGTTTCTATTGCAGTGCAAATCCCTAATGGTCAGCCACAATTCTGGCCATTCCAAATTGTAAATGGCTGTGCAGCATTCAATACGTTGTGTTTATTTCAGGAGAAAAAATTGAAGAAAATGTTCCTACCTAGAGACTTGCTTCTAAATCCATTCTGAATGGCCACGTTGCTGCTGTCTACTTGACAACTGTTCATTTAAAGTTGATCATCATTTACAAACAAGCAATGATATGTGAAAGTTATGGGTAAGGGTCAGATTTTAAAGGGTGAAATATAAATATCAGAAAGTTTGCACATGAAAAGGTTTATTTTCTGTATAAAAAGGTTATAGGTAGGAAACAAAACCGTCATAGTGATCCTGATCATGGTGTATTTTCCTCCATTACCCTTTGTACAATACCGTGCATTTCCAGTGCATCAACAAAAAACAAAAACAAAAAAAAGGCAAACAAACAAAACAACCATTTGACAAGTAATTTTAATGGTCTCAGAACTGTATATTGTTAGATCAAGCTTTAGCCAAACAACTTCAATTAGTATTAAAAGAAGTTGATTGACAAAAGTTCAGTCAAACTGAGCAATGCCTATGTTAAATATTGTGATTACAGTAAACTTTGAAAATATAATAAAGAAATATACATTACCTGTAAACTGAACAGCAAGGGGTTGAACAAGGAATCCCTCAGGCCATTCTGAAGCCATTTATGAAGGCTTGTGTTATCTTCCCTTTCTACAGGGGCTTTGGTGACAGAATCAAGTAGAAACACATCCAGTGGACCTGCCTCCAAAGCTCCCCTTCATGCTGTGGCAAAGGGATCCCTGTAAAAATGTCAGTTCCGCAGCATGCAGGAGTCCACACTTCTCACAAGGGATCCCACATCCTATATTTCCACTTCATGAGTATGATGTTCAGCAATTGCCTAGGATGGGATTCACAAAAAGGATTTAGGCACTGCAAGGTGCAGTGTTGCAGTGCCTAACTTGTAGGCCCTCTGCCTCCTAATGTAATTCACAACCCCATGTTAGGTGACCAGATTTTTTATACGATGCACAGGGAGAGTTAGGTGCTTAAGGAGTGGGATCCACAAAAAATCCATCACACTGACTAGGATGCCACCTAAGCTAGGCAGTAGAAAATGCCAAGGAGACGGGTATGGCCTGAGCCTCACCCCTCAAAGGGAGTCCGGTGGCTAAATCCAAGCCAGAAGGAGGCATCTATTTCCACTCAGGCTTCTCAGCTCTGAACCAGCTCCTGGAGTTTGGTGCCTAAGCCATGTCACTCCTTTTTTCTCAGAAAAACTGAGAGAAAGAGGAGGTGGTGCAGATGCCTCCTTTAGCACTTTTAGCCCAGTACTTAGGGCACTGACAAAGGATGTGGGAAACCCACGTTCAATTCCCCCTCTGCCTCATGAGAAGAAATTATATGAACTTGGTCTCTCACCGCCCAGGAATGTGCCCTACCCACCAGAATATGGGGTAGTCTGGGGCAGATTTCTCTCAGTCTCTTCTGGTGATGCAGTTTCATTTTGTCTGAAATACTTGAACAGTCAGAAATTGAGACAGCTGTAGCCTGGTCGCTCTAGCAGTCACCTAAAGGAGGGGTGACCAAGGTTTTAATACCCCGCTTCAATGACTATTTAATTATTAGTATCAAGTGGAATAGCTTCAACAAGACAGCCTGAGAGAACTCTGCTCCAGAATACCATATAGCCTGGTGGTTAGGACACTCAACAGATCACAGAACAATGATTCAGACCTAGATCTCCTACACCCAAAGTGAGTCCTCTGACCGCTGGGCTAAAGGGTGTAAGGAAAACACCACCATGTCGTCTCTTGCTGCCATTTTGTAAATATAGCCCTTTAAAAATACTTTGAAACAAAACTTTTCAGGTTGAATGAAACATTTTGTTCAACTTAAAACAGACCAAAAGAGGTGAGCATCAGTTTGATCTGAATCATTTTTTTCTTCTCAGAATTGCCACCCAATTGAAAAAATCAGTTGTTCTCCCATCTCTACTTATAAAAACTGTCCAGCTGTTTCTTTCTTTTTTTTTTTTTACAGTATTTAATATTACCTACCTAATCAGCTGGTCAGAAATTCATGGATGACATTTTTCCATTGGCAAAGGCAGATTTGTCAAAACCAAATATTTCAGAGACAAACTTGATTTTCAATGAAGTTATGATGAAACCTACCAGGGTTCTGATGTAACTCTGCCTAGCAGGCATGTTCTGAACCCTATTCTGTTTCCTGCCAGCTTGCCCACCCAACACTTGATGGCCTGATAGAGAGTTGAGAGTTTGGAAGCCCTGGAAGATCCAGATCCAAGCTCCCAACTCAGTCAGGACTACCATCTCTGACTCAGCTCACCTGGCAGGATGATGGGGAGGCAGGACCTTGGGAATCCTGGCTCTGAGTTCCTTGGTAGCCTGGGCTCCCAGGATCCACCAAGTGGAATGTCACAGAGCCAAGGCTCTTTTCCATTTTGGGGAGAATTTCAGAGTTGTTGGTTTTTGTTCCAAACAGAATTAAACCAAATTTTGAAATATTGAGATCTTCCACCAAATGGAATCACCTTTCTACGTACAGATCGAGGTACAACATATACACTATTCAATTTTACTCTGTTTAGTTTCTCACACTGCTTCCATCGCTGTTCTATCTGACACAGTCTAGAGCAGGGCTGGCCAAACTTACTGACCCTCCAAGTCACATATGACAGTCTTTAGCCATTTGAGAGCTGAGTCGCACCTGCCAGGGTTCGGGGCTTGAGCCCCACTCCTTCTGAAGTCCAAAGCCCCTGGAGATGCACCCGATAGGGCTAGAGCCCTGACACCACCCATCCTCATCAGCAGAAACCCCTACCCACCACAAGGCAAAGATCCTGAGCTTCTCCCCCGAGTGTGGTAGGTGGAGTATGTGGGGGACTCTGCAAGCCACACTTTAATGGTAAAAGAGCTGCCTGTGGCTTGCAAGCCACAGTTTGGCCACCCCTAGTCTAGAGATACATTTATAAATGTCTTTTTGCTATAGTAAAAAAAAATAAAGGAACAGTTAGGGTAGATTCCTTCCATCTGTCAGGACGCAGGATGTTGGTAGTCACAACTAGTGTCTGGAGCAGGAGTCAATAGCCAAAAATAAGAGCTCACGGTCAGAGCTAGAGGCTAGAGTCAGAGGCCAGAGCCAATGATCAGAGTTGAAGTCAAAAAGTGAGCAAACAGACTTGAGAATGAGAGCTGGATTACATGGAGTGTAGCAAGGCAGACACTAATGCAGTCATGGGCAAATGCTTTGAACAGGTGCTGAACGACTACTGCCGCTGGTTAAGAGCTTAAGAGCTGAGTTACTGACTCTCCCAGCCAATCAGGCAGTGTAGCCAATTAGGCAGTCTACTACAGGCCAGCTGCACTAGTTAGGTTGCCTGGAGACTGCCTCTGCTACAGGCCCTGCTTCCAGACTGACTCTGCTGCAGGGTCTGATTCCTGACACCACCACCACCACCACCACCACCACCACAGTAGGTCCAAGTTCTGTCAGCTGTTGTGAATAAGTGGACATTGCACACCTGGGAACCCTATCACCAGGAGCTGCTTGCAGGATCAGGGCCGAGAGGCTTTACGGTCCTGATCTAAAACCTATTGAAATCAATTTAAAAAGAAAACTTCATTGAGTCCTAATATCCAGACACACACAACCTTACAATTACACAAACAAACAAGTAAGCCTCATTTTCACTTCATCTCTAAGTTTTTTTCATTTTCAGCTGAGTAGCTAGTACCACTAGAAACCATCTGTGTTCCCTATAATTTTTATCTCCTCATTAAAAAGAATAAAACTGGTCACCTACAGCTGCAATTGAAAGAGTGGTGACAAATCAATTGGAATTAGGAGACTAGCATAATGCAAACAATAGATTTTCTGCCAAGGTGACTTGCATATTAAAGAGATCCACCCCAAGTGCACTTGGCAAAGGGACTCCATTGTGGGCAGCTGGGCTGTTGTGTGTAAGCTTCCAAAATAATATATTTTTCTTAAGTGAATTTAACTTTTAGACTTTTTCCCCCATGATTTAGTTTTAAAATAAAATGCCCTTGTCTTTTCTGGATTTTCAGTGTTAAAAGTTACATTTATTCCAAGGCCAACATAATGATGAAGAATGGACATTAAATAGTTATACTGATATACCTATTACTCTTTTCATTTTTTCAAACAAAAAGAATACTGATATTTAGTAACAAAATCTAAATGCTTTTAAAATACTGAAGGTTAGGGTTCTTATAAGTTGTCATCCAAAAGCTATAATGTGCCCATTTGGAGTGATTATTTTTTCCAAAACATCTCTCTCCTTCTAGAAATAAAACTCTTGTTGTTATCATAATGTAAGTCCTTTACAAACTTTTGCCTTTAATTACTTTCATTTCCCTGGGTTGAATGCACCCTATTTTGTTCCTGGATGCTACAACTGGTGGAACCAAGAAGTAGGTGGAGAAGGGGGAGAACAACAGTTCTATTGCATTGGATTTCCCTGCCCCAAACGTGTAGTTCCCATCTACAGTATACTACACAACTGGGGCTTTGTGGGTAGGGAAGGGCTATGTCCAGGTGCAAAGACAAGGAACCAAAAATCAGTCAATCTTATTCCTGTTTGAACACTTCTGAGTGTAAATGTTTAATTTTAATATTACTTATTGATATCAACTTCTGTGTATTATTGGAGATGTACAGTGTGCTAAGCCCACAAAAGGCTGACATCCTTGCTCCTTATTAATGTGCATATCTACACTGCACAGTAAAACGAGAGGGGGTACATACCATTGAACAGCAACCAACAAAACTTGTCAGGCAGGTTTTTTTTTTCTGACAACGCAAGCATAATAAGTATATAATATAATTCTAGAGGGTTTTTTTTAAATCCCTTTCTTCTGCCAAAATCCCTCCTCACTTCCCACTCTCCAAAGTAATATGTAAACTAATTACAAACATAAAACACCCTCCAAACCCATCCTAACCCCTTGGGGTATGAGAAACCTCCCTCTAAACTCATGTAAATTTGCTGTCAATTAAATAGTGTTGGAGGAAGATTCAAAGATTCATCACTTAATTCACCATCAAGTTCTTAATCGAGTTCTTTCAGGCAGAGAGTTTAAAATGTCTCCAGACCTTATAGAAACTGTCAGTTTCATTTTTCATTCTTGCTGTTTATTCTTCATGAGCAGGATTCCCAAAACCAGTGATTTCCAGAGCAGTAATGAATGTGGGGAGATTTTATCCAGGTTAGCAGAACTGTTTTCAATGATGCAAAAAAATGACAGCCTGGGGCATCACTTGACTGAAGGACCTGTCCAGGCAGATGTACCGTAGGGTCTAGAGACTTCAGTACTAAAATTACTACACCTATACTGACATTGTTTCTTCTTAGTATGAAACCATCCTGGAACACAACCACCAGCAATAGACCCAATCTGCTACTTGTGTAACACATTTAAGAAATGTGAAGTAAGCCCTAGGAATAAATTTGTTTCTCAGCAGTTAGTCAATGCTCAATGTATATAGGATTTTCTACTTTGTTTCTCCTGCATCAGCTGCGATGAAATCTTTGGGAATTACCTGTATTACCTCATTCCACCATTATTTATCAACATAGTGTTCCAGGATGTATTCCCACTATTCCTTTTTCATTTAATAATGTGTAGATGGAAGATAGACATTTACAAGGTTTCAGGTGTATTGATTAGATTCCAGGAGTGAATGAAACAGGGCAATATATACATCACACTTCTATAATTTTATGAAAAGTCTCAACTGAAGGTATATATAAAAAGTAGACTCTGGGAAGCTTTGAATTTCTTCTGTCTTGTTGGTAGTTCTGAAAAAGAATGTGAACCTTTGGGATCAAAATATATGATCTAGACCAGTGGTTCCCAAACTTGTTCCGCCGCTTGTGAAGGGAAAGCCCCGGCGGGCCAGGCAGGTTTGTTTACCTGCCGCGTCCGCAGGTTCGGCCAATCGCGGCTCCTGGAAGCGGCGTGGGCTGAGGGACGTACTGACTGCCCTTCCCGCAGCTCCCATTGGCCTGGAGCAGCGAACTGTGGCCACTGGGAGCTGCGATCGGCCGAACCTGCGGATGCAGCAGGTAAACAAACTGGCCTAGCCCGCCAGGGGCTTTCCCTGCACAAGCTGCAGAACAAGTTTGGGACCAACTGAGCTAGACATTTAATATCAACATTCTCTCACTATTAAGCTGACTAGGCTGGGACGAAAAAGGGAATGAATCAGGAATGGCTTTAATGGGTGTAGGGATGGAAATTTGTCAGAACGTTTACATACTCCCCTAGGAAGCCTGTATTTGGAAATAGACCATGATATTATGTTTTAGTGATTTAGTGAGTGAAGAGCCTGATAAGAAGGGTAGTAGTCAATTTGAAAGAATAAAGCATAAACCCTATTTGATCTTCTCAGGTGTATAATTCTCAAAAATCTCCATCCAAGAGTTCAGTCTGCAACAAGCTTCCATTACTTCCTCTTCCCTGACTTCTGACTCCCTGGAAGGGGCTGGAGGAGACAGAGCAGATGGATGGTAAAGAAACAGAAGATCAACAACAGGTCTTTTCTTTTGAGGAGAGGTTCAGGGAGAAGTGTCAGGCTCTCTTTCGTAATTGCCAGTGCTCAATCTGCCCCTGCACTTGAAGTAAACGAATAGTCTCCCATGCAGTTCATTGGGAGCAGATAGAGTCCTAGGGAACACCACTGACTTTTCTTGTAGTACCTCCAGGATTTATGAGCTTGGAGCCTAGAGGTCTGTCATGTGTCCAGGCCACACCCGCACCCTCAGTGAAAGGCTGGAAAAGTTTCATCTTAAAGAGCAAAATAAGAAGGGAACTCTATGAGGAGAGGTTTCAGAGTAGCAGCCGTGTTAGTCTGTATTTGCAAAAAGAAAAGGAGTACTTATGGCACCTTAGAGACTAACAAATTTATTTGAGCATAAGCTTTTGTGAGCTACAGCTCACTTCATCGGATGCATTCAATGGAAAATTTGTTAGTCTCTAAGGTGCCACAAGTACTCCTTTTCTTTCTATGAGGAGAGAGAACCTTACAGAATTCCCACCAGACTTCTCCTCCCACCAATGATTCTTCTGTGGGAGAGGACAATCAGACCGCACATCTTTAAAATTTGCCTTAAGTCACACAATAAACCTATATTGACTCAAGAGTAGAATCACAGTAAAAAGCATGTTGTTAGTCATGTTCTTCACACTGAGATCTGATGAGGTTTATTTTCACTTTTCATCAAAGTTGTGTGATGAGAATATTACACTATGTTTAACCACAAATACCCTGTATGTAATACTCCGTATTTAGAAAATAATTCAGCATTTTTGTTGTACAAATAAAGAAAATGTTGTATAGACCCCCAGCTTTTTGTATGTCAGTGCTCCTGGTAATGTAATGTACTTTACAACAACGTTTTTAATAAAATGTGGGTGCAGCTGAGACCCATCTTTTTCTTTAATGCATGGAAACATGCATAATTAATTCCTCATGTTGAACTGAAATTTTTTTGACTTAATATCTAGGATGAAGTTTAACAATTTCTTAGATAAGCTCTCTACTCTCCAGGTTAATGCAGGAGCACTGAAAAGTGCTCTCTAATTGGTAAATGGATGGATTGCCTGGAGATGTACTTTGGGCTGCAGCAATAAGAGGAGGGTTCATTCTTTATACATTATTTATGGCCATTTGTTTTGTCTCATTGCCAGCTGCATTATGATCTGACATTACCAGCTCTGTTGATTTAGATACAGTGAAATGCCTAGACCTTTACATCAGTCCCTTTTAGATGAAATGCCCCCCCGTAGGAAAGAAGGGAAGAGAAAGTGAGTGAGTTGCACAGTATGCTAAAAGGAAGAAGATCCTTGTTTACTGTTATGGGATAATAGAGTGAAGGTATTAAAATTAGCATGAATTGAGGTCATAATTGAAAGCTTCCTAGAATTCTTTCCCCCTTATACAAAAAGTACTCTAAATAGATCTGACAGCTTCCAACCACAAAGTCAATCTGGGAAATGTATCAGCATGGCATTAGAAGTATGTATACTTATACCTTCTAGTCTTCTATTTTCCATAATATGCTTCATAGGTTTCCTGATCTTTTCTTATGCAAAGTATGATCTATTATCTGATAGACGAACAGTATTTCTTTCTGCACAGTGTCTCAGGAGCTCACTTGAAAATAATAAATAATATTATTTTGAGTCTAATTCTGACACATACTGAGTAGCAACTTATTCAACAAATAGTCCCATTAACTTCTGTGGAATAAGGTACCATGTAGTGAATATGGGTACCACAATCTGGTCCACAAGATGTGCTACTTCTGTGAGGTTCATAGTTCCCTCAATTCCCATTAACTTCAAGGGAGTGGCAAGCTCTTCGTACCTGACAGGAGACATCCAGCTGTTTGCAGCACTGGGCCTAAATCTTCTCTTTTTATTATTTAACAATAGTTAACTATACATAAAAGAATTAAAGTTCTGGCCATGCTGAATCATCTCACCAAACTGTTGAAAAATTTTAGCAACGTTACACAAGGCAGTGGCAGGATTTGGCGCCCACAGACTCATGGCCATGAAATCTCCACTGATTTGCAGGACCTAGAAACATCAGAGTTAACTTCAGCTTTATTTTAGAAAAAGTTTCTAGGTCCTTTCCTTGTGAAGATATCCTTGAAAAAGTAAAATTACACAAACCAATCCAAATGTTGAAAGTTTGTCACTTATTTTCCTATGAATCACAGTCTCCCTATTGCTTCCCTTCCCCATGGCCAGCCAAGACTTTCAGGTCTGTGCCATGGTCTCTTGATTTTCAGGTATCAGTTTGCAGCTGTAGAGAACAATGCCATACATGTGGCCACATATAGCCCAAGGGCCTTGTAAACTTTCTTCAAGCCAATTGCCTGTAGCTGAGCCACTTCTTCCACTGCCTAGAAGAAGAAGCAGTCTAATGTTGTGAGAGACAGTGTGGGCTAATGTACTAAGCTTGTTAGTGAGAGCAATGGGCCCCTGAATTCAAATCCTGACCCGGGCACTAAGTACTCCCTTTTGATCTTAGAGCACGTCTACACTGCAAAATTAAGTCCACTTCAGTTACGTCAACATACAGTTACTGCAGTAATTAAATTGGTTTTCTATGTCCACTCTAGCTACTTCTGTTGGCAGTGAGTGTCCGCACCAGGAACGCTTGCACCGGCTGTCAGTGTGGGACATTGTGTGGCACTGACAGCCCCAGTCCTGCCCAGCAGGCTTCCATCTGGGCTGTCAGTTGGTCTACATTGGCAGTGGGTTGACCTAACTACACTGACCTAAGCGCTACACCTCTCATGAAGGTGCAGTTATTAAGTAAGAGTAATGGGTGACTTACATCGGCAGGAGCAACATTGTAGTGTAGAGTTAGGTCAATGTAAGGTGCCTTACGTTGATCTAACTCTGTAGTGTAGACCAGACCTCAGTCAAATTACAATCCATTTGTCTGAATTTTCCCATCTCTAAACCAGGGAGAACTATATGGGGAAGGAGAATTGTGATAATTAAATTGTGATTTTGTTTTTTATCATTTTCCTGTGTGAGTCCATTTCAGAGTGTAGCGATTGGTCTGGTTTGATCCACATAATTATTGTTATTTCTAAGTATTGGCACCTACGCATACATCCTGGCGCAAGCAGCTGGGCTCCACTTCCAGACAGAGTTAGGATATGATAGTTAACTGGTAACCTGTAGATGCAAACGCAACCAGTGTGAGTGTTTCACATGTAAATGCAACCTAAAATCCAGTGAGCAGTATTGGCAGTGCAGCGATATCTGGTCTTGCATTAATGAGAGTGCTGCTATGTGACCACAGAGTTACTCCTGCTTAGCAGCAGAAGAATGCCTATATGAAAATGTGTAGCTAAGAACTTCATTAGAGTGTTGATAATCACTCAGAAACCCCTGTTCTTTCAACATACCTCTTCTCCATTCATACACTACCCCATTTTACCTTGTGCACTTACATATTGAGAGTAGCTCTCAGGGGTTTGCAGCTTGCTACTGATTGATGAGGAGCACTGTGCTTACATTTATTTTGCACACACAGGTAGCCTCCATTTTCACTGTACTGCAACAGACTTGCACGCTTTGGTGTACATCATACAAGGCCTTGCTGGAACAAAGCTTCAGTGGGATTTTTTGTGTGAGTAAGATTATCAATTTGGCCCTGTATATAAATGTATTGATAGACGCTCAGTTGAGTTTGTCAAAATATTTTGCACATACAGGGACTGATCATAGAGTCAATACTGAAGCAAAACTTTCAGTTAAGTCCCATCGTATCTTTCTCCCCAAATTTCTCTCTATATTCTGCACGGGGTAGGGGGTCGGGGGGAGGGAGGAGAAGAGGAGGAAGGGGGAAATCATCCATGGGCCAGATCCTCAGTTGGTGTAAATGGGTATAAAGTACTATTGAGTTCCATGGAGTTATACCAATGAAAAGTGATTTAGCATCTGTTAAAACTGAATTATTATTGTCTTTTTGAAATTTGTACATACATTTATTTGTAGCTTTGAGATTGCCGCTTCCCTGTTGCCTTTAGAATTGATGGGTTCTGGCTTTGCTTTATCTTATCTCTGTAATAGTTGGGCTAAATCCTTTGCTGATATAAATTCTTGTAGCTCCATTGAAGTTAATGGAGCTATGTTGATTTTCATCAGTTGAAGATCTGGCCTGTTTTGCTTTCAAGAGACTGTAAAGAATGGAAGTGAAACATTTTACATGGCATTACTTCATGCTGCAGAGCTGCAAATCCCAAAATCACATTTTCTTTGTTCTTGTGCTGTTTTGTTTTGCTCCAAGGTTTTGTTTTCTTTAAAGAATTCCTCAAGTACTTTTTCCTATCCTCACAATACGGAAAACATATACCTGTTCCCTCATTTTCCAATATCCTCTTTTCAAACAGTATTTAACTGTGATGCAAAGCACTCTTTGTATTTTATTTTTCACTCTTTTGCATCCCAGCTGGTAATTAGAACACAATTTGTCATCTGATTTGCAGAAACTATACTTGACAGTATGCTAAGTAATTGAAACTGAAAGCAAAAAATACTACTGGAAAAAGGAGAAAGTAGATTCCCTTATTTATAAAAAAAAAAAAAAAAAAAGAAGGAAGGAAGGAAGGGTGAAAACATTTGTTTTAGGCACTTAATATAATACGTGGCTGATTTTAGAATTCCCTCAGACCTCTGGTAAATCCTACTCACACAGGTAAATAATACTGATAAATAGATAAAATGATTAAAATAATAACTACTTGGACAGTTATTCTGATAAATTGACAGTGAGATGCTAACAGTATCAGAGAGAATTATGGCTTAGCCTATAAATAAAAGCATCTTGCTAGTCTCCGCTGATTTCTTTTTGGAAACAGCCCTTTATGATAGTGGTGTACTGCATACATCTTGTATATGTTAGCACAACTGTCTCCTAGAAATTGAATTATTCTCTCGGGAAATGGTGGTCTGTCTAGGTCATCATAAAAGTGGATTAGCGAAACAGTTCTGAAAATCCCACACTTCTTTCCACTTTTAGAATTTACCTGTAGATTAACAGACTTTGTTATTATTTAATCCCTTGTCATTTTAAATTACTATTTTTACAATCAACAATGTAAAAAGTAAATTCTAGAGAAAAAAACTATTCAAAAATCCATTTCCTGAAATAATTAATTTAAAGTTTTACATTTACCACAAGTTACACTCTATATTTCTCTAAAGAGATGCAGTATGGCTGGGATTAACCCTTTTCATGAACATGAAATTCATACTGTTGTGATATACTTATTGTCAGATTGAGGCTGACGCAACGAGAATAAGAAAACTAAAATTTTAAAATGTCATGTCCAAGTTGTCAGCTAACAATGCAGACATATACTGTAGTGTATGTTAATTTTGAAATATACTTTAAGGGGACATTTGCTAACTGGAAGATGACATTATAGGCAAAATAATATTAACCTCCCTTCATTAATCCTTCTTGGATGACAATAAGCAAAGAGATTTCAGTCTTCAACAGAAATTCCATTGTTCTGGATAACTCCTTTATGCTAATCTCCAATGATGTTTACTCAGTCATGTCGGTTTTCCCTAGAAGATGCTATAATAGCACAAAGTGACTTTCTCATGAATGACACTATCTAGCATCCAAGATACTAAACCACCTATCAGAAAAATCAAGAGCTATTTCTTCTGTTAAATGCTTAGAAAACCTCCAGAACTCTTTCCTGTGAACTAAAGATTCTTCCATTAGTCTTCTGCCCAAGCCTTCCTAAAGGGTTAAATCCTCTTTTCTTACCTGACTAGTAAAGCTGCAGTCAGCAGGGGAGCGTGGTGTTTCATTTCTCGTATTGAAATCTGGAATGTCTCAATTTTGAGTTCAGATATCAAGATGAATGCCAAATTAAATATTACAGCGAGACAAGGTGGGCAAGGTACTATCCTTTATTGGACCAACTTCTGTTGGTGAGAGAGACAAGCTTGTCTACTGTCTCTCTAATATCTTGGGACAAACTACAGCTCTGCATACAAATTAAATATTGTCACAATATTTACTGTAAATCATCATTAAGATCAATTCATCCTATGGCTAAAAATCTGTAAATAAATCACGTACATATTGTCAAGAGAAAGAAACAAGGAACCTGTTGCAACATACAGAATATACAGATCATGTTGCTTTCTCATTTTTATCCTTACAAGTGTTGCTCATACTTCTTAAGTGGACTTCACTTGGTGTCAAATAGGCATTTTCTGTCCCTCCCCAACTTTCTGTACCATCTGGCTAGCAAACCTTCTGCATATCATATAAATCTGGATCCTTTCTCCCATATCTTCTGTCTGAAGACAAATGCTGTCCCTTTAACATTCATGATTACATATAATGATTCCACCCAGCCAAGGTAGAAATCAACCCCCCCGTTCCCCTCCACAAAAGGTCCCATAATTCTCGAAGTGGCATTAACAGGTGAAAGATCCACATATTTATTCATAACTGGACATAGAAAGGGGTCCAGATAAGTAGAAGGGGTTGGAAACCGAGCATATCTGAGGTAACACCTGCAGAGTAACAGATGCTGGTTTTGTGGGAAGAAATAATTTGCTGTTCACGGCACAAAACAGGTGTTCCATACTTTGTCGCACATTACTATATCCTGGTGCCTCTGTTTGTCTTATAATTGCACAAAGTTGTCCATGAAGTTTTCCTCCACCATCCTGTGTATGCTTTATTATTGCGATGATGGGAATAAGGTGAGGAAGATGGAAAAATGAAAGCCACCCAGAAACAAAATAAGGAGAAATTGGATGGAAAAATGGCAGAATTCAATTGAATATATCTCCAGAAAGAAAGATGGGTTGAGAGGAGGAAGGAAAATAATGACCACAAGAAAACTGAGTGAAAGGAGACCTGAATTATATCAAATTCAAATTAAGCAGAGGAGGAAATAAGTTGGGAATGGAATGATGAAAGAGAACCAAGGATAGACTTAAATCAAACTTTTAGTAAGTAATCTAGCTAGGTATGCGTTAGATTATGATTTCTTTAAATGGCTGAGAAAAGAATTGTGCTGAATAGAATGACTATTTCTGTCTGTATGTCTTTTTTGTAACTTAAGGTTTTGCCTAGAGGGATTCTCTATGTTTTGAATCTAATTACCCTGTAAGGTATCTACCATCCTGATTTTACAGAGGTGATTCCTTTACTTCTCTTTACTTCTATTTCTATTAAAAGTCTTCTTGTAAGAAAACTGAATGCTTTTTCATTATTCTCAGATCCAAGGGTTTGGGTTGTGGTCACCTATGCAAATTGGTGAGGATTTTTACCAAACCTTTCCCAGGAAGTGGGGTGCAAGGGTTGGGAGGATTTTGGGGGGAAAGACGTGACCAAACTACGTTTCCCAGTAAACCCAGTTAGAGTTTGGTGGTGGCAGTGGATATTCCAAGGACAAAGGATAAAATTAATTTGTACCTTGGGGAAGTTTTAACCTAAGCTGGTAAAAGTAAGCTTAGGAGGTTTTCATGCAGGTCCCCACATCTGTACCCTAGAGTTCAGAGTGGGGGAGGAACCTTGACATGGTGGCAGAGTGGTGGGATTAACCTGAAATCATTTTGAGATCAATTTGAGATTTTTTGAACTAGAAATACAGATTTTAAAAAGGAATTTTTTTTTTCCTTCGGAGCTGCTGGAAAGCAGCTTGTTTTTTCTCTGCTTTGGGGCCAGAGCGGAGACAAAAGGGGATTATCTTTGTGAATTGCAGGTTTTCTTTGCCTGGAGGCAAAAGTGGCAGGGGCCACTTAACCTTCTGCAGGGAAATTCACAGTCTTGGTAAACCAGAAGTTTTTTTTTTTTCTTCTAAAAGTAAATAGGGGGGGTGTTCTACCCATTTGCCTGGAGACAAAAGTGGCAGGGGCTTTTTTTTTTTAGGATTTTGATTTTTTTACAAGGAGCACAAGTTTGAAAAGGAATTTTTTTTCCTGTGGGCTGCTGGTAAGCAGGTTTCCAAGTAGTTGGAGGTTTTTTGCTTTGATTTGGGGCCAGAGCAGAGACAAGGGAATTGTCTTTTTCTGTAGGCTGACAATCACTATCAGAGAATAGGTATTCTATTCCAGCACAGCAAAATTTTACAGCCAAGTTTTGATTGTTTATTTCTAAACCTCGGGTGTAAAGTTAGTTAAAAACAGAGAGGTTAGGATGACAAAATCCACGGCTTGACAAAAGCTGGAATTAGCCAGATTTCAGGCTGAGGAAAAACAAAGGGAACATGAAAGACAGATAGAACTCATGCAGCTGGAGAAGGAGGAGAAGGAAAAAGAGAGGAAGCATGTGGAGGAGGAGAAGGAAAAAGAGAGGAAGCATGTGGAGGAGGAGAGGGAAAAAGAGAGGAAGCATGCGCTGGAGATGGAGAAGGTAAAGGCTCAGCAGAATATACCAACAAACCCTAGCAATCCTTCTCCAGGTACCACTCCCCATCCCAGAAAGTTCCCCACCTACAAGGCAGGCGATGATACTGAGGCATTCCTAGAAAACTTCGAAAGAGCCTGCCTTGGGTACAACATCTCTACTGATCAATACATGGTAGAGCTGAGGCCGCAGCTCAGTGGACCCTTAGCTGAGGTGGCAGCTGAAATGCCTAAAGAGCACATGAACAAGTATGAACTGTTTAAATCCAAGGCGAGAGTCAGAATGGGGATAACACCCGAGCAGTCTCATCGGAGGTTCAGAGCCCTAAGGTGGAAACCAGACGTGTCATTTACCCGACATGCCTACCACATTGTGAAACATTGGGATGCCTGGATATCAGGAGCAAGTGTTGAATCTCCAGTAAATTTGCCCTTCCTAATGCAAATGGAACAATTCTTAGAGGGTGTTCCTGAGGAAATAGAAAGATACATCCTAGATGGGAAGCCCCAAACTGTAATCGAGGCAGGAGAGATTGGAGCCAGATGGGTGGAGGTGGCCGAGAAGAAGAAAACTGGTCGCAGCTGGAGACCAGAAGGGACAACCCCAGACCACACCCTATTACCGGGGGCCGCCCAAGGCCCCACTTACCTCTCAAAGAACCCTCCAGACACCTTATCGTCCCACTACCCCGTTCTCCAGCAACCCACCTCGCCCCAGTGACCCGTCAGCTGGACGATGTTTTAAATGTAACGAGCTGGGGCATGTAAAGGCCAACTGCCCCAAGAACCCCAACAGATTACAGTTCATTGCACTGGGATCACACCAGAGGTCCGCAGGCCCAGATACCTCCCAGATACCCTTGGAGCGGAGGGAAACTGTGAGTGTGAGCGGGAAGAAGGTCACCGCGTGGAGGGACACCGGAGCACAAGTGTCAGCTATCCATGCTTCCTTAGTGGACCCCAATTTAATCAACGCAGAGATCCAAATGACGATTCAACCCTTCAAGTCCAACTCTTTCAATTTGCCTACAGCCAAGTTGCCTGTCCAGTACCAGGGCTGGTCGGGAACGTGGACTTTTGCAGTCTATGATGATTATCCCATCCCCATGCTGTTGGGGGAAGACTTTGCCAATCATGTGAAGCGGGCCGAGAGGGTGGGAATGGTCACCCGTAGCCAGACTAAACAAGCCATGAGGCCCAGCTCTGTTCCGGAAACTTCTATCAGGACCCAGTCAGAGGTGATGGACCCGGACCCCAGGCCAATGTCTGCAACAGCAGAAGTGGATCCAGTCCCAGAGACCCAGACGGAACCAGTCCCAGAACCGGAACCAGCGGAACAACCAGCAACAGACCATTTGCCAGCACTAAATCCAGTACTTGCAACCTCAACACCAGAGAGTCCCCACCGAACCTGAACCCGCAGCAGCCCGTAACCCTACACAAGAGGCTCAGCCAGAGCCTGAATCCCAACATAGTGTCCCAGCGGAAAGCGGTTCACAGTCAATGGAAACAGCCTGATCCCCTACATCGCTTCCAGAGGGACCAAGCATTGGTCCACAATCCAATGAGGAACTGATGTCTCCAGCATCAAGGGAACAGTTCCAGACCAAACAGGAAGCAGATGAAAGCCTCCAGAGAGCTTGGACGGTGGCACGGAGCAACCCACCGCCTCTCAGCTCTTCTAATCGATCCAGGTTTGTTGTAGAAAGAGGACTTTTAGACAAGGAAACTCTTTCTGGTGGACACCAGGAAGACTGGCATCCTCAGAGACAGTTGGTAGTTCCAACTAAATACCGGACCAAGCTCTTGAGCTTAGCCCATGATCACCCTAGTGGCCATTCTGGGGTGAACAGGACCAAAGACCGTTTGGGGGGGTCATTCCACTGGGAGGGGATGGGCAAGGATGTTTCTACCTATGTCCGGTCTTGTGAAGTATGCCAAAGAGTGGGAAAACCTCAAGACCAGGTCAAAGCCCCTCTCCAGCCACTCCCCATCATTGAAGTTCCATTTCAGCGAGTAGCTGTGGATATTCTGGGTCCTTTTCCGAAAAAGACACCCAGAGGAAAGCAGTACATACTGACTTTCATGAATTTTGCCACCTGATGGCCGGAAGCAGTAGCTCTAAGCAACACCAGGGCTAAAAGTGTGTGCCAGGCACTAGCAGACATTTTTGCTAGGGTAGGTTGGCCCTCCGACATCCTCACAGATGCAGGGACTAATTTCCTGGCAGGAACTATGGAAAACCTCTGGGAAGCTCATGGGGTAAATCACTTGGTCGCCACTCCTTACCACCATCAAACAAATGGCATGGTGGAGAAGTTTAATGGAACTTTGGGGGCCATGATACGTAAATTCGTAAATTGATTGGGACCTAGTGTTGCAGCAGTTGCTCTTTGCCTACAGAGCTGTACCACATCCCAGTTTAGGGTTTTCCCCATTTGAACTTGTATATGGCCGTGAGGTTAAGGGGCCATTACAGTTGGTGAAGCAGCAATGGGAGGGATTTACACCTTCTCCAGGAACTAACATTCTGGACTTTGTAACCAACTTACAAAACACCCTCCGAACCGCTTTAGCCCTTGCTAAAGAAAACTTACAGGATGCTCAAAAAGAACAAAAAACCTGGTATGATAAACATGCCAGAGAGCGTTCCTTCAAAGTAGGGGACCAGGTCATGGTCTTAAAGGCGCTCCAGGCCCATAAAATGGAAGCATCGTGAGAAGGGCCATTCACGGTCCAGGAGCGCCTGGGAGCTGTTAATTATCTCATAGCATTCCCCACCTCCAACCGAAAGCCTAAGGTGTACCATATTAATTCTCTAAAGCCCTTTTATTCCAGAGAATTAAAGGTTTGTCAGTTTACAGCCCAGAGAGGAGAGGACGCTGAGTGGCCTGAAGGTGTCTACTACAAAGGGAAAAGTGCTGGTGGTGTGGAAGAGGTGAACCTCTCCATGACCCTTGGGCGTATGCAGCGACAGCAGATCAAGGAGCTGTGCACTAGCTACACGCCAACGTTCTCAGCCACCCCAGGACTGACTGAACGGGCATACCACTCCATTGAGACAGGTAATGCTCACCCAATTAAAGTCCAACCTTACCGGGTGTCTCTTCAAGCTAAAACTGCTATAAAACAGGAGATCCAGGATATGTTACAGATGGGTGTAATCCGCCCCTCTGGAAGTGCATGGGCATCTCCAGTGGTTCTAGTTCCCAAACCAGCTGGGGAAATACGTTTTTGCGTGGACTACCGTAAGCTAAATGCTGTAACTCGCCCAGACAACTATCCAATGCCACGCACAGATGAACTATTAGAGAAACTGGGACGGGCCCAGTTCATCTCTACCTTGGACTTAACCAAGGGGTACTGGCAGGTACCGCTAGATGAATCTGCCAAGGAAAGGTCAGCCTTCACCACACATCTCAGGCTGTATGAATTTAATGTACTTCCTTTCGGGCTGCAAAATGCACCCGCCACCTTCCAAAGACTTGTAGATGGTCTCCTAGCGGGATTAGGGGAATATGCAGACGCCTACCTTGACAATGTGGCCATATTTTCGGATTCCTGGGCAGAACACTTGGAACATCTAAAAAAAGTCCTTGAGCACATAAGGGAGGCAGGACTAACTGTTAAGGCTAAGAAGTGTCAAATAGGCCTAAATAGAGTGACTTACCTTGGACACCAGGTGGGTCAAGGAACTATCAGCCCCCTACAGGCCAAAGTGGATGCTATCCAAAAGTGGCCTGTCCCAAAGTCAAAGAAACAGGTTCAATCCTTCTTAGGCTTGGCCGGTTATTACAGATGATTTGTACCGCAATACAGCCAAATCGCCGCCCCACTGACAGACCTAACCAAAAAGAAACAGCCAAATGCCGTTCAGTGGACCGAAAAGTGTCAGAAGGCCTTTAACAAGCTTAAAGCAACACTCATGTCTGACCCTGTACTAAGGGCCCCAGACTTTGACAAACCGATCCTAGTAACCACAGATGCGTCCGAACGTGGTGTGGGAGCAGTTTTAATGCAGAAAGGACCTGACCAAGAATTCCACTCTGTAGTGTTTCTCAGCAAAAAACTGTCTGAGAGGGAAAGCAACTGGTCAGTGAGTGAAAAAGAATGTTACGCTATTGTCTATGCTCTGGAAAAGCTACACCCATATGTTTGGGGACGGCGTTTCCACCTGCAAACCGACCATGCTGCACTGAAGTGGCTTTACACTGTCAAAGAACATAACAAAAAACTTCTTCGGTGGAGTTTAGCTCTCCAAGATTTTGATTTCGACATCCAACACATCTCAGGAGCTTCTAACAAAGTGGCTGATGCACTCTCCCGTGAAAGTTTCCCAGAATCAACTGGTTAAAATTGTCCTTGAGATGTGGAAAATATTGTTAGTCTTTATATACTTGGTAGTATATTTAGAGATGCATGTGTCTTATTAACTCTGTTTTTCCTAGAGCTCCAGGAAGAAATCCCAGCCAATGTTTCACCCTAGCTGAGATTTGGGGGGTGTGTCATAAATATAAAGGGAAGGGTAAACCCCTTTAAAATCCCTCCTGGCCAGAGGAAAAATCCTCTCACCTGTAAAGGGTTAAGAAGCTAAAGGTAACCTCGCTGGCACCTGACCAAAATGACCAATGAGGAGACAAGATACTTTCAAAAGCTGGGAGGAGGGAGAGAAACAAAGGGTCTGTGTCTGTCTATATGCTGCTTTTGCCGGGGATAGAACAGGAATGGAGTCTTAGAACTTTTAGTAAGTAATCTAGCTAGGTATGTGTTAGATTATGATTTCTTTAAATGGTTGAGAAAAGAATTGTGCTGAATAGAATGACTATTTCTGTCTGTGTGTCTTTTTTGTAACTTAAGGTTTTGCCTAGAGGGATTCTCTATGTTTTGAATCTAATTACCCTGTAAGGTATCTACCATCCTGATTTTACAGAGGTGATTCCTTTTCTTCTGTTTACTTCTATTTCTATTAAAAGTCTTCTTGTAAGAAAACTGAATGCTTTTTCATTGTTCTCAGATCCAAGGGTTTGGGTCTGTGGTCACCTATGCAAATTGGTGAGGATTTTTACCAAACCTTTCCCAGGAAGTGGGGTGCAAGGGTTGGGAGGATTTTGGGGGGAAAGACGTGTCCAAACTACATTTCCCAGTAAACCCAGTTAGAGTTTGGTGGTGGCAGTGGATATTCCAAGGACAAAGGATAAAATTAATTTGTACCTTGGGGAAGTTTTAACCTAGGCTGGTAAAAGTAAGCTTAGGAGGTTTTCATGCAGGTCCCCACAACTGTACCCTAGAGTTCAGAGTGGGGGAGGAACCTTGACAGGGCCTGATCCAAAGCACGGTGAAATCAATGGAAGTACTTCTATTGGTTTCAATGGGTTTTTGTACAAGCCACCATGTACAGCAGGACGATGAAGATTGTAACAGACACTATGATTGAATTAACTAAGGGCCACATTTTGAATTCCTTATTCACAATAAGCAATTACTGACATGAATGATCTCACTAACCCCAGTGAGACTCCTTATATGAGCAAGAGCTCAGAGTGAGTTAGGCATTTGTAATCTGGCCTCTATAGCCAATGGAATAGACTGGTCAATAGTCTAACCTGATTGGTCAGAATAGGGTAATCACATACTTCATCTAATTTCCAGTTTATAGGAGTTTTTTAATCCGGTTAAAGAAATCTTAATAATTTAAAAGCTGCATCTTCTTACAGCCTTTCCAGAGGGAAAAAAAATCCAGAGAATCAGGGTGAGGGGGAATTGTTAGAAAATACATACTATGGAAAATGTTAATGTGTTGTTCTACTTGACTCCAATGCTTTGGAAAAGGAAAAAAATATGTACAGTATTTAAATAAAGGTACTTCAAATATGATATATGATGAGATTTTGCATCTATTTTGTAAAATAGAAGTTCTGTTTGTTTAGGTCACATCACTGATGTATAGAAAGGCTTTAAAAGAAGACCTTGCATTCTAATTTTGATCAGAAAATAACATTTTATTAAATGTTACTGTATTGCATATATTGGATCAATCACACAAATATTCAAAGGCTAACATTAGGTGAACATCTGCATACGTCCGTCATGCAGGAGGTACTATATTACTATATGTATTAAACATTTTTTCCAGAATACAAAAATGCAATGCTAAAACAAAGATATTGGTAATAATTAGCATTCTCTTACTTAAATCAAGGCAATTTTTTCATATGTCAATTGCATTATTCTATAACATTTACAGATTTTGACAGCTTCTCTACCTATAATAGTTTGCATCTTAATGCAATCATTTAATCTATTTTTGTATTAGAAAAAACAGGTTTTAATTTCTAGAATAAAAATAATCTGATTCAATCATCCTGGATTTTTTAGTCTATTTGTTCTATTGATTAGTAGTATGTTTAATCTGCATACAATCTTGACTGATTCATAAGCCTTTGTTTGCTGCCCTCCTCACCTCCTTTATGAAGGATGCCCTCCATCCTGAATAATAATAAAAAATGCAGATATAGTAGAACATTGCTATGTATAGTAGGATAATTTTCTATTATACTAAGCTAATTAAGTGTTTAATGGAATAAGGGAAGTATGTAAATACTTTCAAACAATTACTCTCTTAATAATACATTGTTACAATAATTTACAGTAGTATAATTGCCATGATATATTGATATGCACTATAATTAACATCCCACGGAGACAGAGATTACAAATGGGTAGGATCTATTAGATGACCTAGTCTGCCCCTTGCCGATGCAGCACTAAATTATAGCCTTGAGTACTTTGTTCAGTCTAGCATTAACTGACTCACAAGTGTTGGGCTTTCCTCCATTTCCCTAAGGATTTTGTTCCATCATTGATTAACTTTATTAGTCTTATAGATTCTTAATATTCTTCACTTTTAATCTGCTCATTTTTGTCCCATTTTTCCATGATACATCCTTTGAACAACCCTAAAAATTCATCCACCTCTTAAATGTGTTTACACTATTTCAGTGTTAAAGGCTGTTCTCATAGTGACATTCCTCACTGTGACATCACCACCCCTCCTGCCCTATTTGTAATTTATTTCTTTAGGTCCACATTTTCAGCAGTTTTCAGCACGCAGCAACTCTCATTGAGAATAATGTGAGCTGAGCGCTTCAAAATCTGGCCTTATTTTCTTTGGATTTGTAAAAATATATATCTGCTCAAACAATGCAAAGAAATAGCTGAATAATGTTATTTTTGTTGGTGCTGCTATAAACAACTTCAGTGGCTCTTCTTATACAAGTAGTGGCTTGCATGGCTCTGATTGTGGTCAAGATTTTCAAATATTGAAGTCCATGACATTCTGAGTTCTTGAAAATTTAGTCCATTTATTTAAGGGTTTAAATAGAGATTGAGTAGCCAAACTTTAGGCATTTTTTTTTTTAAAAAGCACATTTACTACCTTCTCACCATACCAGATTCTGCTCCTAACTTTATTTTTCATGAATAATGCTGTGCTCACTCAATCCTTCCATAGAATTCAATATGTCTACTCACAGAGTAAGGGTAAGGGACTACTCATTGTGAATAAGGGTATGCCAGTCCAGAGGGAGATTTTCCAAGGCACAATTAAGAGTTTTGCATTCACTTCCCATTGACTTTCAACTTTCTTTATTCCTTTGAAATCCACTCTCTCCACCCCTTGAGAAAACACTGAGCATGTTGATATGAAACCATATGTCAGGCAGAGGCTTATGGGATAGGTCCCACTCCCTGTGATATTAAGAGGAAAAACAAAACAAACAAAACCAACAGTTAAATTCAATGGGAATGGTATTAAGCCTTATTGGCCTGATCCAAAGCCTATTGAAGTCAATGGGAATCTCTCCATTGACTTCAGTGCGCTCTGGATTGGTCCTTGTATGTAGATAATGTCAGCATTAGAAAGATTACGCATTATCTGTGAATATCTTTGCAATTTTATTTCAGGCATCCAATGTATTTTTAATGAATTTCCATTTTTAAATTTTAATTTATTACTAGGTATGTCAAATATTAGAGAGACAGGGTGGGTGAGGTAATATCTTGTTTTGGACCAACTTCTGTTGTTAAAGAGACAAGCTTTCAAGCTACACAGAACTCTTCTTCGGGTCTGGCAAGCCGTGGCATGAGCTAGGTGCCTGCAGTATGAACCCACGGGGTCTGTGCATTTTTGTACTTGGGATGACTAGTCCATGCTACCATGACTATGCTATTGTTTTTAGAGTGCTAGATGGATGACAGCTAGTGGGACACTGTTGGCACAAGCTGAAAATCACCCACCTCCGAGCTCCACGGGTAGACATAGCCATAGATATTCCTGTTATAATGGATGAGATATAGACCAGTGATTTAAACGCTGGAAGCTGGCAACTGAAAGATTTGTTTTGTTTTTACCTTCCAGATACGGGTAGTCCTTTCTTTGCAAAGGATTTCAGTTTAGTGATCAAGGTGAAGTTCCCAGCTGATTTGGCCCAAGTTAGTATTATTGTTGTTACACCCAAAATATGTAAGACAGCTCCACTGGATGGGTCTCTCAGAGCCATGTCCTTATTAAATGCAGGCATTTGAGGAATACAAATGGTCAGAATGAAGGTGATAGATTCAGACTGCATATAGTCAAAGTTTAAGGCCAGAAGGGACCACCAGATCTTATAGTCTGACCTCCTGTCAGACCGCATATATCACAGGCCACAACACCACCCGTCACCTCCACAACCAGCCCAACAACCAGAATTAGACTAAAGTATTATAATATCCCCAAAGAGACTATTGTGGATCACAGGAGGGACCAAGGCACATCAACACCAGATGCCCCTGCAACGGTAGGGAAATTAAGTGAGATATGACTGGATGATCCTAGCATGTATTATATGAGGGAATGCACCAAAGGGGTGGGGTGGGGGGAACTGCAACTGTTTCTATTTTTAAATATATTTCCTTCAACCTTGTCTACATCCCATTTGTATTCACTTACTGTAAATAACAAACTGATTTTGTTTATTGGCAGAAATATTTGTTGGAAATAAAATTTTAATAAATTTTAATAAAATTTTCAGCAGAATTTTTTGCAAAAGGCAAATGTCAAATTTGTATTATTGATTTATTCATACTAGAATACTTAATCTCAGAACTACACTCCAGTCATGTTACAGAAAGATACTGTGACCTATGTATTCAATTAACACAGTTCAAATTTTGAATGTTGATATATGAGTATTGAACTAATGTTACAGATCCAGAATCATTTGCAAAAATATTTGAATACCTAATCAATACAAGAAAATCATAATATTTGTGGATAATCTGTGTGCAGAACAGGGAGTAAATGCATTGAATGCTTTAATTGTCAATACATTTATACCCAGCTTTTATTTTACAAGAAGCTGAAAAGAGACATCTGGAGCATGGATTGAAGTGCTATATTAATGTTGATCCAGTGTATGGTATTGTTTTGTATGTCTCAAAAAACACCAATAAAAGATTAAGTGTAAAAAACCCTCAGAACACAACATGAGGATTGGAAGACAAAATATTGACAGAAGCAACCACAATAAAACTACCTGTGTCTATTACCCCCTTGACCAGCTGATAAAAAGTATTATTTTTCAGTCTGCTGTTTTTAGAAGTAAAACTAGAGTTATGAAGCAGTCCCAGGATTTGGGTTTTAGGCTGGCCTCTCTCCTAACAAATGCACACCTGTGATGTGATTTATATAGTGCTACAAGCAGCTTCCCCAGCATCTTCCCGTCCTCTGCAGCATGACACATTCCACTTTCTATATCAGGGCCTCCCAGCAATAATGCCAGCCTCAAGCCCCACTGTTACTAAATCCATGTTTTAGTTAATTACTAAATTAACATGTTTGCCTTATCATTCTAATGTGGCTTCAGTATTTTTGGAGCTATCAAACAGTTTGGGTTTTGTCAGGATGAGTTAGAGCCAACATACATTTGAGGACACATCTTCAAGCATAGTTTCATCACATTGTTTATTGATTTTACTACAATAGCATAATTATGTTTAATTGAGATGTACCTCTAACACTTCAGAACATGTACAGTCATTTAATTAAAAGTTGCCAACGTGAAGCTATTACTCAAGTTATATAAAGATGATATCTAGATTTATGTTTTGCTATCAAGGCCAGTGTCAAAGCCAAAAATATGGAGACAAAACTATGGAGACAACAAAATTTCTTCATGATAAATACAAATAAATCAGACATTAAATATAACTGGGTCCTCCACAGTTTAAAAAAGGATCTTTTACAGTACATGAACAGTATTAAGTTTGGTACTGACATCCATGAAATCTGAGTATAGAAAACTGGACAGTGGAGGGAAAATAAGTCATTTGACCTTCATTCAAAAACTCAGACATTATTGTGTTAGGGTTTCCCTTTCCAATTTGCATAATAATGATAAAATTATTCTAATGTTTGCCTTAACACTTAGCATCCATAACTGTTGACTTATCCTTTTCTCGCCTTGAGAATCAGCTATTGAAATATTGTTGGCTGGTTGCCTGACAAAAATTTTGGCTCAACTTCAGCATGGTTGAAAACAGCTGCTGCATTATTGGCAATTACTAAAATCAAGTAACCCCCAAATCACTATACTATATCTCAGTGGTGGGCAACTTGAGGCCTGTCAAGGTAATCCACTGGTGGGCTGTGAGACAGTTTGTTTGCATTTTCACGACTACCTGCACCTCCCAGTGGCCGCGGTTTGCCATTCCCGGGCACTTCTTTACTGAAGTACTGAAAAATGTCTTTGTTGCCTTCTGTGGGTACTGATATAGGCCCTTTCAGATCAACACACTAACAAAGGCATCTGGGCCTATATGACAGCTCCAGCCTTATAATTTTGCTCTTGTCCCACAGGGCAGGAGGGTGATGTATTTTGGCAGCTTTTTTTTTTTTTTTTGTAGAATTTTGCCACACACAACCATACGCTTTACCCCAACTCTCCTAGGAAGGTTTTATATATTTTACACATGCACCCAAATTTTCAGTAGTGCACATACAAAGCTTTGCAAGCATAATTTCCACGCACAATGGCTGTTATAATTGTTTGTGCAGACATGCTCAGTCTTGCATGTGCAATTGCACTCTCACACTTATGAAAAATCTGGGCCTTGATATTGTTCAAGGTAAATGGTCATGCAGGGATCTTTTCACTTCTTGTTCAGGCAAATCTACCACTGAAACCAAATTGTTTGGCCTGAGCAAGGAGTGAACTAGATGTGTAGAGTATGAGTGAAGTGAAGGTGGAAGCATAGTTAGCAAGTACATCTTTAATAACTTATTTATACTGTGAATGTTACACTGGTGAGACACAGAATTCTCCATAGTAATGCCATATGTTTATCTTCCTAAAAGTTAAAGAATAGGACATGTTTACTTAAGACATTTATTAAGCTGATAGGAAGCTCTCCATATTGATTTTTTTAAACTAAGAAATTCAAATATAGTGTTCATGTTGTAGGTTATATTCAGGCTTCTGATGCATTGGCTTTTGCTCATGTGCATAAAGATTACTATGAAACTTATTCATGAAATGTGCAAAATGACTCTCCTGGTTGTGAGCTGCTTCTTCATCTGACCAACACACACACACACACACACACACACACACACACACATACACATACACACAGATTACTTTCTAAGCATGCAATGAGTGGAAAGTAAATTTAAATTCTGCACCCAGCCAGTAATCTTAAAGTAGCCTATTATTTTTACCACAATTGCTGGTCTGGGCAAGGGCTCAACAGCCCAGAAAGTAAAAAATTGAACATTTTCTACAATTCCTAGTCTTGCTTATTTCTTACTTCTCCATAAATTTGATTCCCCTCTCTGGGAGATTCAGAGCTCCCATGGCTTCTTCAAATTCTCAGGCTGATTATAAGATTTACATTTAGCTTTGCGATCATCAGAAACAATAATGTTTATATAACCAGTCACTCCTAGCTGACATCACTCAAAATGTGATCACTGAGTTTGAAATACTTGACCCAAACTCTTTTTGATCAGCCTATTCTGTGTGTGTATATATATATATATATATTTACTTTATAACATATGTATGTGTGTGTGAGTTGTTAAGTAAATTTAAACAACAAAAGAACTTGACAAAAAAATCCCAAACCCTGATCTATTCTCAGACATTCTGTGAACTGAAAGGATAAGGCCTGAATGCACAAAAGAGTTAGTCATTATGCTGCTGAGTGCCAAGAGAACTCCACATGGACTCCTCCTGAGGGTTGAAATGACAGTCTGGACCTATACATAGGATGCTTCCGCCGACGTCCACAGGCAGAAATTGTGCAAAAACAACATCATTTGCCTCATAACCTAAGTTGTGCAGAACGCAATACCATCCACAGCCTCAGAAACAACCTAACATTATAATCAAAGAGGCTGATAAAGGAGGTGCCGTTGTCAACATGAACAGGTCTGACTACCAAAAGGAGGATGCCAGACAACTCTCCAATACCAAATTCTACAGGCCACTTTCCTCAGATCACACTGAGGAATACACTAAGAAACTGCACTATCTACTCAGGACACTCCCTACACTAACACAGGAACAAATCAACATACCCTTATAGCCCCGACCGGGGTTATTCTATCTACTACCAAGATCTACAAACCTGGAAATCCTGGACACCCCATCATTTCAGGCATTGACACTCTCACTGAAGGACTGTCCATATATGTGGACTCTACTCAGACCCTACGCCAGCAGCACTCCCAGCTATGTCTGTGACACCACTGATTTCCTGAGAAAACTACAATGCATTGGTGATCTTCCAGAAAACACCATCCTAGCCACCATGGATGTAGAGGCTGTCTACACAAATATACCACACACAGATGGAATACAAGCTGTCAGGAACAGTATCCCTGATGATGCCACAGCACAACTGGTTATGAGCTCTGTGACTTTATCCTCATGCACAGTTCTTTCAAATTTGGTGACAAGATATACCTCCAGACTAGTGGCTCCACTATGGGCACCTGCATGGCCCCACAATATGCCAACATTTTTATGGCTGAGCTGGAACAATGCTTCCTCAGCTCTCATCCACTCACGCCCCTTCTCTACCTACGCTACATTGGTGACATCTTCATCATCTGGACCCATGGGAAGGAAACCCTGGAAGAATTCCACGACGATTTCAATAGCTTCCACCCCACCATCAACCTCAGCCTGGACCAATCTACATGGGAGGTCAACTTCCTAGACACCATCATACAAATAAGTGACGGTCATGTTAACACCACCGACCTCTATGCCTACCTTCATGCCTTCAGCTTCCATCCCGGACAAACCACATGATCCATTGTCTACAGCCAAGCACTGAGGTACAACCGCATTTGCTCCAACCCCTCAGACAGAGACCAACACCTACAAGATCTTTACCAAGCATTCTCAAAACTACGATAACCACATGAGGAAATAGATCAACAGAGCCAGATGTGTACCCAGAAGCCTCCTGCTGCAAGACAAGCCCAAGAAAGAAACCAACAGAACTCCACTGGCCATCACATACAGTCATAGAATATCAGGGTTGGAAGGGACCTCAGGAGGTCATCTAGTCCAACCCCCTGCTCAAAGCAGGAAGAATCCCCAATTTTTGCCCCAGATCCCTAAATGGCCCCCTCAAGGATTGAACGTACAACCCTGGGTTTAGCAGGCCAATGCTCAAACCCCTGAGCTATCCCTTCCCCATCCTCAGCTAAAACCTCTCCAACACATCATCAGTGATCTACAACCCATCCTGGACAATGATCCCTCACTTTCACAGGCCTTGGGAGGCAGGCCACTCTTTGCCCACAGACAACGCACCAACCTGAAGCATATTCTCACCAGCAACTACGCACCACACCATAGTAACTCTAACTCAGGAACCAATCCATGCAACAAACCTCGATGCCAACTCTGCCCACATATCTACACCAGCAACACCACCACAGGACCTAACCAGATAAACCATCACCGGGTTCATTCACCTGCACGTCCACCAATGTAATATATGCCATCATGTGCCAGCAATGCCCCTCTGCTATATACATTGGCAAAACTGGACGATTCCTACGTAAAAGGATAAAAGGACACAAATCAGATATTAGGAACGACAATATACAAAAAGGAGGAGAACACTTCAACCTCTCTGGACACACAATAGCAGATTTA
This sequence comes from Chelonia mydas, assembly GCF_015237465.2. Taxonomy (NCBI): domain Eukaryota; kingdom Metazoa; phylum Chordata; order Testudines; family Cheloniidae; genus Chelonia; species Chelonia mydas. Next base: position 70,738,798 of record NC_057849.1, read on the forward strand.
AATGTAGCCATCCTGCAGCAAAAACACTTCAGGACCAAAATTCAAATAGAAACTGCTGAGCTTCAGTTCATTTGCAAATTTGACACCATCAGCTCAGGATTAAACAAAGACTGTGAATGGCTAGCCAACTACAGAAGCAGTTTCTCCTCCCTTGGTGTTCACACCCCAACTGCTAGAAGAGGGCCTCATCCTCCATGATTGAACTAACCTCATTATCCCTAGCCTGATTCTTGCTTGCATGTTTATACCTGCCTCTGGGAATTTCAACTACATGCATCCGACGAAGTGAGTATTAACCCACGAAAGCTTATGCTCCAATATGTCTGTTAGTCTATAAGGTGCCAGAGGACTCTTTGCCGCTTTTACAGATCCAGACTAACACGGCTACCCCTCTGATACTAGAAAATGACTGAAGTTCTCAAAGCCTGAGTTAGGTGCCTGAGCTCCTAAAAAATGAATGGGAAGAGATAGGCATCTTAGGCTATAATTCACAGATGCTGTCAAATGAGAGATGGCAACAATGGGGATGGCGTGTACTAAGCACTGACCCTCTCATGGCTGCAGGGAGGCACCTATGTGTCTGAGATATTCAGCTCCAAACTCTTTCTTGATAGTAGGTGCTTGTGGTGTTATCATGCAGCAGAGGAACAGGAAGAGTTCTCTTGTAACTTTTAGTCCAGTGATTAAGATACTCACCTGGTATGCAGTAGAGGGAGGGGCAGGATCCTGGGTCTCCCACATCCTAAGTGAGTGCAGTAGCCACTAGGCTACAGCACATTTTGTCCCTTACTTTCCCTCCCCCAATGACTATAAGCAAGTGAGTTTACGTAGCTACAGGATTCAGTGGGAATTTTGTGTATGGCAGTGGTCCCCAAACGGGGAATTAAGTACCTGAAAGGTGGACTTAAACACCTAACTTCTTTTGCCCATTTCAGACCTATTTTTTTTTTAATTCACTTATTTCAGAAAAATTAAGTGTCTGGTAGGCTCTTAAGTAGTATGCCCTGATACCTTTAAAATTCCTTTAAAAGTTATAAAGGTTATTCTGCTCCCCTGTTGATTTGTTTAACAAGGGTCTTTTAACAAGGAAGAAACTGATTAAGACACCAATCCTGCAAATATTTATACATGCAAGTAATTGTGTATATATATTAGACTCTCCATTGAACTTTATTGAAATAGCTAGGACTATTTATGGAGTCAGGTATTAGTCAGCATGAGAAAGACTACTCACATGCATATGTTTACTCATATTAGGGTTGCCACTTTCTACTCACACAAAACCGAACACCCCTGCTCCGCCCCTTTTCTTAGGCCCTGCCCCCTGCTCACTCCATCCCCCGCTCCTTCTGTTGCTTGCATTTCCCACCTTCACTCACTTGCTCATTTTCACTGGGCTGGCTTGGGGGAGGGGATGTGGGGGGGGAGAGGTCCAGCTGGGGTGCAGTCTCCAGGGTGGGGCCAGAAATCAGGAGTTCAGGGTCAGGAGGTGGCTCCAGGCTGAGGTAGGATGCAGAAGGGGGTGAGGGCTCTGGCTGGGGGTGCAGGCTCTGGGGTAGGGCTGGAGATGAGGGGTTTGGATGCAGGACGGGGCTCTGGGCTGGGGGGTTAGAGCTGAGGGGTTCAGAATATGGGAGGAGGCTCTGGGCTGAGGAAGGGGGTTGGGGTATGGAGGGGGTATGGGCTCTGGACTGGGGGTGTGAGTTCCAGGGTGGGGCCATAAATGAGGGGTTTGGGGTAGGGGAGGGGGCTCCAGGCTGGAGCAGGGGGTTGGATTGTGGGAGGGTGAAGGCTCTGGTTGGGGGTGCAGGCTCTGGTATGGGGCTTGGGATGAAGGATTTGGGGTGCAGAAGGGGGCTCTGATCTAGGACCGAGGGGTTTGGAGGACAGAGGGGCCTCTGGGCTCGGACAGGGGTTTGGGGTGCAGGGATTTGTGAGGGCTCCAGCTGGGGATGCAGAGTGTGGGGTGGGGCTGGGGATGAGGGGTTTGGGGTGTAGGAGGGAGCTCCAGACTGGGTCTGAGGAGTTTGGAGGGCAGGAGGGGGATCCGGGCTGCGGCTTGATCCCCACGCCCACTGCACAGCTGACCAGACTTATAATGGCCTGGTCAGTGGTGCTGACCAGAGCCGCCAGGGTCCCTTTTCCACTGGGTGTTCTGGTCGAAAACCAGACATCTGGCAACCCTAACTCATGTGTTTGCAAGGTTAGAACTTAACTGACTACACAAGAGAAACAATGAAAGTGACTGTACACAAAGCACTTTCAAATGTACTGTGTGCCTGATCTGAAGCCCACTAGAGTCAATGGAAATATTTCTAGTTACTTTACTTTAGATTGATACAAAATCTACTAAACAAACTGAAAAACTACCCTCTCCCATCTCAAGGTAGGGTGCTTTAATCAGGCCAGTCAGGATGAAAGATGCCCCTTTGCCCTAGTGCAGCTGTGGATGCACAGCCTGGTCTATTTCCCTCTACCCTCAGAGTGTGCCCTGTATCCATGTGACAGATACTGCAAGGTGGGTAGGCCTCCTCTTCAGAGTCATGGAGTACTGTTTTAAAATGCACTGAAGGGCTGATTGGCTCCTGAATGCCTGGCCAAATTGGTAAATCCCTTTCCCTTTGTCCATTTGGTACCCAGTTAAGGATGCTCTCACATACAGATTTCCTCTAATTAGCATTACATCAGGGGTGTCAGGATTGGTTGTGTACACTATCTACCCCATTTGTATTAGGGGCTTGATTTCTTGGCATTAAGCCAGTGCCTTTCTAGGGCAGGGATACGTTTGCTCCTTCATTGCTGCACTGGTCATAAAACTGTTCCCCTCCCCTCCCCACCAACTTCAGGGTAACCTGGAGGCCCACTGGTAGGTTAGGGTTGTGTTCATGATTTATTTGATTGTTGCAGTTTGGCATACGTTCAGAGCAAGTGCCTAAGCAAAGCAGTATTCAATTCCTAGGTAAACGCAAATATGGACATACGTATATAGGGGACTGTGTCAACATTCATGTAGGGGAAGGGTGGCAGGGAAGCCTAACAATGGTGCCGGAATCTCACTTATTTGGGAGGGGGGAATTTAAGGGTTGTATCTGACATAGAAGAAACCAGCACTGGATTAGTTCTTGCTGAAGAGTTACCCAAGTTGTGGATATTCAATATACTGTGCTTGGCGTTTCCAGGGATATTTTTGTTCATTGTAAATAGGGCTGCCAAGTGATTAAAAAATTAATCACAATTAATTGCGTGATTAATCACACTTTTAAACAATAGAACAACATATTTAAATATTTTTGATGTTTTCTAAATTTTCAAATGTATGCATTTCAATTATAACACAAAATACAGTGCTCACTTTATATTTATTTTTGATTACAAGTATTTGCACTATAAAAAACCCAAGAGAAATAGTATTTCAATTAATCTAACATATGTAGTATGGTGCAATCTCTTTATCATGAAAGTTGAACTTACAATGTAGAATTATGTACAAAAAACTACATTCAGAATTAAAATTTTACATTGTTTTGGCTCTGCAAGTCCACTCAATCCTACTTCTTGTACAGGCAATTGCTCAGACAAACAAGTTTGTTTACATTTGTAGTAGATAATGCTGCCTGCTTCTTGTTTACAATGTTACTTGAAAATGAGAACAAGCATTCTCATGGCACTGTTGTAGCTGATGTCACAAGATATGTACGTGCCAGATGCACTAAAAATTCATATTTCCCTTTATGTTTCAACCATCATTCCAGGAGACATGCGTCCATGCTGATGACAGGTTCTGCTTGATAACAATCTACAGTACTTGTCTGAGGTGAATTGAAAAATACTATTTCTTTTATCATTTTTACAGTGCAAATATTTGTAATAATAATATACACTTTGATTTCAATTACAATACAGAATATATATGAAAATGGAGAAAAACATCCAGAATATGTAATAAATTTCAATTGGTATTCTATTGTTTAACAGTGCAATTAAAACTGCAATTAATCGCAATTAATTTTTTGAGTTAGTCGCGTGAGTTAACTGCAATTAATCAACAGCCCTAATTGTAAGGCAATGAAGAACAGTTCTTACAAACATCAGTGCTGCTATTTTCTAGCCAAGCTCTCAGGAAAGTGCTGCTATCAGGCTCATCCCACACTCTCCATTCCCCCTTTTTTTCCCTCCCCCCTCACCCCCTTGTTCTCTCTAATACTGATAGAAAAAGACTTAAAACTTAAAACCATATTACACCATTGGTTTGAACCCAAGATGCCCAGGGGGGTTTGTGGATGCTCTGTGAATGCATGCAAGTTTATGGCCCTACCCAAGAATAATACATACTCTCCACTTTACTTGACATTTTCAAAAATAACCGAATTATGTATAGAGGCCAAGAGGGAGAATTCCTGGCCCCATTGAAGTTTTGCCATTGACTACAATGGAGTCAGGAATTTACCCACTTTTTTAGTATTCAGTGCTTCTCTCTTTCATCTCAATAACCCACCAGCACTCAGTCCCTCATCCCACTTCTCCTTCATAGTCATTCTCTATTTTAGAAGATTCCAGAATGGAGCAATTTATTTAAAAACCCTTGTGTTTCAGTCCAAAATACAGATTAATTTATTTTCTGATATTAAATGTTATGTTAAGATGAGCTAACATTTGAAAAGGACACCACTGTTCAGAATATGTTCTATTTTTCTTTAGAAGTTTCTAAGGGATTCTTGACCAACTGCTTGTTTATGGGCCCAGTCCTGCTATTCCATAAGCAGTCTGTGGGGCTGTGTATCCTGTAGATTCAGCTATTGCCCTTGTAGGTTCAGCCATTGCCCACCTGCTTGTCCACACATAGACCAAGACAAATATATGCTCACATTGGAGGATATAAACAAGACACCATTGCAAATGCCTGGTATTCTAAAGGCCCTCCAGGATCATAAAGTCAGTGTATTGGTTCCATACAGGGTGTGACACAAAACCCATTAAAATCAATGGAAGGAATCCAATTGACTTCAGTTGACTTGGGATGAAGCTCTAACTATTCTACAACTGCAGAAGGTTTGACAAGTCACTCAGATATTATGGTAATAGTCACCTGTCAAGGTTCCTTCTCCACTCCGAACTCTAGGGTACAGATGTGGGGACCTGCATGAAAGACCCCCAAGCTTATTCTTACCAGTTTAGGTTAAACACTGCCACCACCAAAGTGTTACACAAAGAACATAGGAAGTGCCTACTTGGAAAAGTCTCCCCCCCAAAATATCCCCCGCAAGCACTACACCCCCTTTCCTGGGGAAGGCTTGATAAAAATCCTCACCAATTTGCATAGGTGAACAAAGACCCAAACTCTTGGATCTTAAGAACAATGAAAAGCAATCAGGTTCTTAATAGAATAATTTTAATTAAAGAAAAAGTAAAAGAATCACCTCTGTAAAATCAGGATGGTAAATACCTTACAGGGTAATCAGATTCAAAACAGAGAATCCCTCTAGGCTAAACCTTAAGTTACAAAAAGACACAAAAACAGGAATATACATTCCCTCTAGCACAGCTTATTTTATCAGCCATTTAAACAAAACAGAGTCTAACGCATATCTAACTAGATTGCTTACTGACTTTTTACAGGAGTTCTGACCTGCATTCCTGCTCTGGTCCTGACAAAAGCATCACACAGACAGAGAGAACCCTTTGTTTTTCCCCCCTCCAGCTTTGAAAGTATCTTGTCTCCTCATTGGTCATTTTGGTCAGGTGCCAGCGAGGTTATCTTAGCTTCTTAACCCTTTACAGGTGAAAGCTCTCTGCTTGTATGTGTTTCTAAATAACAAACATCAAAAAACCCTAGAAAATATTAAATGAAGCATAAAGTTTTTACTCACTTTAAATACTTATATGCAGCAGCTAGTGACTATATAAGGCTACTTGTCTTAATTTCAGATCATTCAACAAAAGACTGCTACTTAAAGGGTACAGTGCCCATTGTATATGCCTCTGAACATACAAACCTGGAAGTTACTGAAGGATCAAGAAGATATATTTAATAAAGCAAGATTATAGTTAATTGGACATTTTCTATGTATACTTAGTAACAAAGTAAGGAGAAACATGCTGGAAGATTATATTTGTGTGCTTTCATGAAGACATTTCGGGACTTGCTTGCAGTTATTCCTTATCCTCCAAAAGGTCGGCAGCTTTGCAAATTTGTTAGAAATACAAAAAGCAATTAACAGCTAATCAATGAAAGGTCGTGCTTCATCAAAACTAATATTTTTTCAAGGCATCATCACTGAAGATAGTGACAATGAGCATACAGATTACTTGTTTATATCAAATTTATATTTATATAAAGTCAGGGACAAATCTGAGCTGAGAAACCTAATTGAAGATTCAGGTCTGTATATGATCAATTTGTATTTTAAAAAAAATCAAAGGGCCAAATTCAGAATTGATATATTAATTGGTGCATTTTTAGCTCCTTTCCTCTTCCCCTCTATGTTATCTTAAACCTCTTACATTCCAACTCCCTTAGACCTAATTACATCCACTCAATCCATGTTTAAGGGATTGTAAATCGGTACAATTTACTATTCAAGGAGATAGAATTACTGTAGAGGGCTGCTTAAATTCATACCTTCTGTCTTTTCAGTGTGTAAGTTACATGAATTTGGAACTGATTAAGCACTGGTAGATCTAAAAGGGTTTTAGGGCAAAACAATCTAAGTTGGGGTAAGGGGACAAAACTTACTCCACTTTACAAATCATTTCTGACTACAGGCCACTCCTGTCAGTTAAATAATGGACACAACACTGGGCTTTAGTTTGCAACATTTGTATATGTACAATTATTTTTTTTTAATTACCTTATAAAATTATAGTACCAAATTACATCTAAACTTTTATCACTTTCCCAACCCTGCTCCATTTAATGCAGAGAACCATCTATGGCTACATGTAATAAAAATGGTCCGTCAGTTATAATAAGGAAAATAAGTATATTTCTCAATATTAATATACACACTTTTTGATTCAGGACACATGAACAAATTGTTCTCTAATAAGTATAAAATCTAAATTCAGATATTTTAAGGACACAAGGGATCCGTGATCATTTAGTCTGACCTGCATAGCAAAGGCCATAGAATCTCACCCAGAAATTCCAACAGTGGAGGGAATTGTTCAAGAAATGTTTCTACCAATGCCTTATGCAGAACTAATATCACTTCCTCATCCTACTCGACACTCCACTGTTTATACATCAAAAGTTTGTGATAGCCATTTTCCACCAAAGCATCACTCAGGGAGCTCACATTCCATTAAACTGTTTCCCTCCCCACCTCCTCCCCGGATAGGTTTTAAACAGATAAATGTCCATAGGGAAGAGGAAGTAATCAATGCAAGTTGGTCTAAAGAGACGATGTCACAGATCTGGTTGAGTAACCCTTGCTAGAAACTTGACAGGCAGCTGTGAGGAGATCCAAACACTAAATCCCACATGTCCTTCACTTGCTGGGCCTGGGCAGAGTTTTGACATTGTTCCAGACTTTGGATCCTGCCCTAGGAATGTACTCCAGGTGCAGACATCATATCTGGCACCCATATTGGCAGTGATGACCCTACAGTCCGATTGCGTTGGCCTTGAAACAGGTATTGTTTCCCCAAAGCCTCCACCGTAGGTCTTGTTGGGAATCATCAAGAAAGGGATAGATAATAAGACAGAAAATATCATGTTGCCTCTATATAAATCCATGGTACACCCACACCTTGAATACTGTGTGCAGATGTGGTCGCCCCATCTCAAAAAAGATATATTGGAATTGGAAAAGATTCAGAAAAGGGCAACAAAAATGATTATGGGTAGGGAACAGCTTCCATATGAGGAGAGATTAATAAGACCGGGACTTTTCAGCTTGGAAAAGAGGCAACTAATGGGGGATATGATAGAGGTCTATAAAATCATGTGTGGTATAGAGGAAGTAAATAAGGAAGTGTTATTTACTCCTTCTCATAATACAGAAACAAGGGGCCACCAAATGAAATTAATACGTAGCAGGTTTAAAACAAACAGAAGAAAATATATTTTCACGCAACACACTGTCAGCCTCTGGAACTCCTTGCCAGAGGGTGATGTGAAGGCCAATACTATAATGGGCTTCACAAGGGAGCTAGATAGATTCATGGAAGATATGTCCATCAATGGCTATTAGCCAGGATGGGCAGGAATGGTGTCCCTAACCTCTGTTTGCCAGAAGCTGGGATTGGGTGACAGGGCATGGATCACTTGATAACTTGACTGTTCATTCCCTTTGTGGCACCTGCCATTGGCCACTGTCAGAGGACCGAATGCTGGGCTTGATGGACCTTTGGTCTGACCCAGTATGGCTGTTCTTATGTTCTTAATCTATTAGACTGTGGAAGTAAAACATAGCTGAGCATTAGCACCCTCCAGGCCAGAATCTGAACTGCTGCAGAAGCAGGGATTAAAGAATTAAACAAGAAACTAATGCTCAGAAAAATATCACTATCATTTTGATATTGTAAATATATTATTATTGCTTATAGGTACTATGATCACAGTTATGCAGCCAAAGAAGTCCAACACATTTTACAAACACACACACACACCAGTTCACATGCCACTGAAATGAAGCTACCTCTAGATTAGATTCTGACTTGAATTATGCATTCACCCAAGGGGATGAGAGGGAGAAAGAACTTTCCCTTGGGTCCCTACATGAGCTAGCTGATCTTTGGGTCCAGGCATAAAGGAGTAAACTATGAGGCTAGTTACCCACTTCCTCCCTGAAGCAGGTGGGTGGGAAATAGTCAGGGCAGGGTGGGGAATGGCAGGAACCTTGACTATGTTCTTCCTACTGCATGACTCTACCAATGTTGAGGGGGAGGGGGAATAGTAATCTGCAGATGGCATAAGTAAATAGGAGTAAGGGAGAAGCAGGAGAGAATCTGAAACTTAGCCCTCGTCTACACTACATGTTTAGTTTGAATTTAGCAGCGTTAGATCGATTTAATCCTGCACCCGTCCACATGACAAAGCCATTTCTATCAGCTTAACAGGCTCTTAAAATTAATTTCTGTTCTCCTCCCCATGAGGGGATTAGTGCTGAAATCGACATTGCCGGGTCAAATTTGGGGTAGTGTGGATGCAATTCGATTGTATTGGCCTCCGGGAGCTATCCCAGAGTGCTCCATTGTGACCGCTCTGGACAGCACTTTCAACTCAGATGCAGTAGCCAAGTACACAGGAAAAGCCCAGGGAACTTTTGAATTTCATTTTCTGTTTGGCCAGTGTGGCGAGCTCATCAGCACAGGTGACCATGCAGTCCCAGAATCGCAAAAGAGCTCCAGCATGGACCGAATGGGAGTTACTGAGTCTGATCACTGTATGGGGAGATGAATCCGTGCTATCAGAACTCCATTCCAAAAGACGTAATGCCAATATATTTGCCAAAAATCTCCAAGGGCATGATGGACAGAGGCTACAACAGGGACCCGCAGCAGTGCCACGTGAAAATTAAGGAGCTCAGGCAAGCCTACCAAAAAACCAAAGAGGCAAACGGCCACTCCGGGTCAGAGCCCCAGACATGCTGCATCTATGATGAGCTGCATGCAATTCTAGGGAGCGCCCCACCCTTTCCGTGGACACCTGCAAGGAGGGAGTCTCACACAACAGTCACGAGGATTATGGGGATGAGGAAGATGATGATGAGGCAGAGGAGGAGGATAGCACACAGCAGGCAAGTGGAGAAACCATTCTCCCCAACAGCCAGGAACTGTTTATCACCCTGGAGCCAATACCCTCCCAACCCTCCCAAGGTGGGGTCCTGGACCATGAAGCCGGAGAAGGCACCTCTGGTGAGTGTACCTTTGTAAATATAATACATGGTTTAAAAGCAAGCGCGTTTAATGATTAATTTGCCCTGAAGCATTGGGATGCATTTGCGGCCAGTACAGCCCCTCCTTTTAAATGGCCAACCCAATGGGTTCTTGGTATGGAAATGGAGGGCACTGCTGTTTGAAACCATCCCCACGTTATGAAGGTTGAAGAAGCCGAAATACTGTGGCTTACCATGGCTATCTGCAAGCCGAATTCTGTTGCCCGGCCCTGCATGTGTGATCTCTCACACCGAATCAGCAGACCCTCAATATAAGAGGCAAAATGCAACCTTGTACTGAAAGCATATGTGCTATGTAATGTTAACAGCTTGGTTCACCGTGAAAGTCTACCCATTGTTCTCTAAAATGTGTCTTTTTAAATACTACTCTCCTTTTTTTTTTACTCCCACGGATGCAAATGTTTCAGTGCTCCCCCTATCATCTCCGTCCCAGAGGCTAGCGCAGATAAGGAGGTGAAAAAAACCGCACTCACGATGAAATGTTCTCTGAGCTCATGCAGTCCTCCCGCACTGAAAGAGCTCAGCAGAATGTGTGGAGGCAAGCAGTGTCAGAGTCCAGGGAAGCAGAAAATGAACGCAAGGACAGGCGGGATGAGCAAGATGAGAGATGGCGGGAGCACGATGAGAAGTGTCAGCAGTGTGATGAGAAATGGCGGCAGCATGATGAGAAGTGGCAGGATTCAATGCTGAGGCTACTAGGGGATCAAACTGATATGCTCCGGCGTCTGGTGGAGCTGCAGGAAAGGCAGTAGGAGCACAGACCACCACTGCAGCCCCTGTGTAACCGCTTTCCCTCCTCCCCAAGTTCCATAGCCTCCTCACCCAGATGCCCAAGAATGCGGAGGGGTGGCACTCGGGCACCCAACCACTCCACCCCAGAGGACTGCCCAAGCAACAGAAGGCTAGCATTCAATGAGTTTTGAAGTGCAGTGTGGCCTTGTCCTTCCCTCCTCCCCACATCCACCACCCCACCCGGTGCTTCCCTCCTCCCAAACCCCTCCTGGGCTATCTTGGCAGTTATCCCCCTATTTGTGTGATGAATTAATAAAGAATACATGATTTTGAAACAACAATGACTTCATTGCCTCTGCAAGTGGTGATCAAAGGAGGGAGGGCGGTTGGCTTACAGGAAAGTAGAGTGAACCAAGGGGGCGGGTTTTCATCAAAGAGAAACAAACAGAACTGTAACACCGTAGCCTGGCCAGTCATTAAACTGGTTTTCAAAGCTTTTCTGATGCGCAGCACACACTGCTGTGCTCTTTTAATCATGCTGGTGTCTGGCTGTGCGTAATCAGTGGCCAGGCAATTTGCCTCAACCTCCCACCCTGCCATAAACATCTCCCCCTTACTCTCAGAGATAATGTGGAGCACACAGCAAGCAGCAATAACAATGGGAATATTGGTTTTGCTGAGGTCTAATCGAGTCAGTAAACTGTGCCAGTGAGCTTTTAAATGCCCAAATGCACATTCTACCACCATTCTGCACTTGCTCAGCATATAGTTGAACAGCTCCTGACTACTGTCCAGGGTACCTGTGTATGGCTTCATGAGCCATGGTATTATGGGGTAGGCTGGGTCCCCAAGGATAACTATAGGCATTTCAACATCCCCAACAGTTATTTTCTGGTCTGGGAAGTAAGTCCCTTCCTGCAGCTGTTCAAACAGACCAGAGTTCTTGAAGATGCGAGTGTCATGTACCTTTCCCGGCCATCCCACGCTGATGTCGGCAAAACGTCCCTGGTGATCCACCAGTGCTTGCAGCACCACTGAAAAGTACCCCTTGCAGTTTATGTACTGGTTGCCAAGGTGGTCCGGTCCCAAGATAGGGATATGCATTCCGTCTATCGCCCCACCACAGTTAGGGAATCCCATTGCAGCAAAGCCATTCACTATGCACATTGGCTTTGTGAATCATCTGGGAAATGAACTGCACATTTCCCAGAGTCACTACCCTTGGTAGCAGCAGCTTAGTGATTGTGTTGGGTACTTGGATCACAGCAGCCCCCACAGTAGATTTGCCCACTCCAAATTGATTCCCAACTGACCGGTAGCTGTCTGGCATTGGAAGCTTCCAGAGGGCTATCGCCACTTGCTTCTGAACTGTGAGGACTGCTCTCATCTTGGTATTCTTGCGCTTCAGGGCAGGGGAAAGCAAGTCACAAAATTCCATGAAAGTGCCCTTACGCATGCGAAAGTTTCGCAGCCACTGGGAATCATCCCATACTTGCAAGACTATGCACTCACACCAGTCTGTGCTTGTTTCCCAGGCCCAGAATTGGCATTCCACGGCATGAGCCTGCTCCGTTGCCACCAGGATGGCCAAATTGCCGGGGCCCGTGCTTTGAGAGAAGTCTGTGTCCATGTCCTCATCACTCCCGTCACCACGCTGCCGTCACCTCCTCGCCTGCTTTTGCAGGTTCTGGTTCCGCACATACTGCAGGATAATGCGCGAGGTGTTTACAACGCTCATAGCTGCCGCGGTGATCTAAGCAGGCTCAATGCTTGCCGTGGTATGGCATCTGCAGGAGAGCAGAGTTGCAGCAGAAGTGGTGGCTAAAGACGGATGCCACGAGAATAGATATTTATAGAGAATGACGAAAGGACCTGCAAGGTGGATTCATGAGAGCAGGAGAGCAGAGTTGCAGTGGAAGCAGTGGAGGACGATGGTTAGCATCGTGCACATTTCCCCGAGGAAGAACACACCTACCTGGGAACCCATGACAGACAACACTGAGAAAGTCGCTATTGAGACAATAGTGGCAGAGCAGAGTTGCAGTGGAAGTGGTGTATGACGACGGTTAGCAGCACCCAGGAGGACCAGAACAGATCCCTCGAGCTGCAGGAGAGCACAGTTTCAACGGAAGCGGTGGATGACGATGCTTAGCAGACCTACTGCACCATCTACTACCAGCAGCACCAGTGGTGTTGGTGAGCTGAGCTGAGCAGGCTGAACACTTGCCGTGGTATGGCGTCTGCGCAGAAAAAAGGCAGCTTACATTGACCTAACTATGGAGGCATACACACTGCAATGCTCCTCCCACTGCTTTAACTGTCCTCCTATGCAGACATAATAAAGCCACCTTGACAAGAGGCATATATCTTAAGGCAACATAGTTAGAGTGATGCAATGTCAGTGCAGACCAGGGGTTCTCAAACTGGGGTTGGGACTCCTCAGGGGGTCACAAGCTTATTACATGGGGGGTCATGATCTGTCAGCCTCCACCCCAAACCCTGCTTTGCCTCCAGCATTTATAATGGTCTTAAATATATTAAAATGTGTGTCGCACTCAGAGGCTTGCTGTGTGAAAGGGGTCACCAGCACAAAAGTTTGAGAACCACTGGTGTAGACCCTGCGTTACTTACGTCACCCTTTGGTCTCCAGGAGTATCCCATAATGCCCACTGTGACCGCTCTGGTCACCAGTTTGGACTCCGCTGCCCTGTTGCCCTGTTGCCAGTACACAAGTATGTGTCCCGCCCCTTGTAAACCCTGAAAGTCTTGAAATTGCTCTTCCTGTTTGCTCAGTGTGGAGAGCTCACATAATATCTGCCCATCTGAGCATGCCAGCTCCATGCAGCAAACATGCTTCTGGCTAGAGTACATGGGAGGTGGTGGATCTCCTGGGTCTATGGTGAGAAGAGGCTGTGGGGAGAAATCACTGTAGGGAGGTGTCAAGGTTCCTTCCCCACTCTGAACTCTAAGGTACAGATGTGGGGACCTGCATGAAAACCTCCTAAGCTTACTTTTACCAGCTTAGGTTAAAACTTCCCCAAGGTACAAACTATTTTACCCTTTGCCCTTGGACTTCCACTGCCACCACCAAACTTTATCTGGGTTCCTGAAAAAATGTAGTTTGGAAACATCTTTCCCTCCAAAATCCTCCCAACCCTTGCACCCCACTTCCTGGGGAAGTTTTGGTAAAAATCCTCACCAATTTGCATAGGTGACCACAGACCCAAACCCTTGGATCTTAGAACAATGAAAAAGTATTCAGTTTCCTTACAAGAAGACTTTTAATAGAAGTAAAAAAGAATCACCTCTGTAAAATCAGGATGGTGAATACCTTACAGGGTAATTAGATTCAAAACATAGAGAATCCCTCTAGGCAAAACCTTAAGTTACAAAAAAGACAGACAGAAATATTCATTCTATTCAGCACAGCTATTTTCTCAGCCATTTAAAGAAATCATAATCTAACGCATATCTAGCTAGATTACTTACTAAGTTCTAAGACTCCATTCCTGTTCTGTCCCCGGCAAAAGCATCACACAGACAGACACAGACCCTTTGTTTTTCTCCCTCCTCCCAGCTTTTGAAAATATCTTGTCTCCTCATTGGTCATTTTGGTCAGGTGCCAGCGAGGTTACCTTTAGCTTCTTAACCCTTTACAGGTGAGAGGATTTTTCCTCTGGCCAGGAGGGATTTTAAAGGGGTTTACCCTTCCCTTTATATTTATGACAGGAGGCAATGGAAGAGAATCACAAGGACGTCCCTGTACTCTCCACGTATCTTCTAGAGCCTCAGCAGTACCCAAGGCACTCCACCCCACAGGAGATTAAACACAATGACAGCCGCACAAACAACCAGCTGTCAGAGCCTTGTTGGTGTATGTGTTTGTGAATTCTCTGCTCCTATCCCCTTTAAGATACTTTCCCCTGCATGTATGAAGTTTACTTCAGCATTATATAGGTATGTCTGCATGGATGGGGAATACAAATCTACTTATGGAAACTGAATTTATCTTTATTATTTTCCATCACATAGTGGCTGTTGCTAACATTCAAGACAATAATAACAGGCACATGTGCATTGTTATAGTCAGGTACACACAGCAGTCGCTGGAAGGCACATAGCACAATGCAAACAAACAATGCCTGGATCAGCACACTACAGCAAAATACAGTACTGTGAATCAGTGATAAAATGCTCCTTTAAGGCTTCCTGCAGCAGAATAACCCCACCCCCTACTGAGCTCCTCTTATAGCTGTATGTTCATAATGCACAGCACAATACTAAAGAGCAGTGCAGGATCCATGCTTTCTGACAAAGATGGCTGGCCCGTAGGTTACCAGGGCAGCTGAAAAGCAGCTGGAAACCTAGTAGGATGCTCATGGAAGATGGAATTGAGAAACCTGCATCATGTGATGCTGAACATGTCCTCATGAGGCATTGCAAACCCTTCCCAAAACACACTGCAGCCAGTTGCACAGTGGCATAGCTATCCACAGTGCACTGCTCTCTGTCGATGCAAGAGCTGCTGCTGTGGATGGGCTCTGCCAACACAAGGAGCATTGTGTGGACATGCAACAGCAGTTTAATTATGGTGGTGGCTGTACATTGACGTAACTTAAATCCACTTTGTAGTGTAGATATAGCCTTAGCTACTGCCTCTCAGAGAGGTGGATTCACTATGCCAGTGGGAGAAACTTTCCATCGGCATAATAGCATCTTCACTAAAGTGCTACAGTGGTACAGCTGCACCAGTGCATCTGTGTCACTGTATGTGAAGACAAGCCTTAAGTTCAATAGCTTATCTTTCACCAAAGAGAAGGTGGTCCAATGAAAGGTATTACTTTTCTATCTACTTTTATATTCTTTTTATGTAGATGCAACTGAGTTATTATAAAGGAACGTTATGCTGCTATCTGCTATATCTTTACAGTGTAGTATTTCATTATCAAGCATATGACAGCATACTTATCAGGACAAAAAAAAAGAACAGCAAGCCTAAAATGTATACTATAGGAATGAACAAGAAACATTCAATCACTTCACTCTGCATCCTCCAAAGTGTAATATAGATTTAAAAGTTTTCTAGTACATTCAGTGTCGTAAGTACACAATTTAATCTTAGTAAAAGTTTTTCAATGATAATAAAATATCTGTTGCAGCTATTGAGCTTCAGTAAATATGGGACAAATTTAGTTGCCACCTCATTATACACATCTACTAAATTTTTAGATAATTTCATTCTTTGAAATTGAAAGGCATAGTTTAAGTATTTTCATTAGCAATTGATTAGATAACTACCGCTATGGTAAAATAAATGCCAACTAACATGCAAATTTTTGGCAATTAATTGATATCCAATCAACCCACTACAGTTATTTTGTTAAACACCAGTGATATCCTCAAAGTCCTTGCAAGTTTAATGTATCAATTACGGTGCAATAGCACATTAATGGCTTGCATAGTTGGGTTAATTATACCGCATTGGGATTACCTACCATTACTTATTTAACTTTATTAAACCTTATTAAAATGTTTTGTATTTTGTGTTCAATAAACATCGTAATCTAAATTAGATGGTTGAATTAATTAAGTGTTAAATTTTTATCTGGGAACGTTACAGAAGAACTGAACAATATCCTTGGACAGAAAGATATCTAAACTTTTTCTGCTACTTTTACTTCATTTTGTATTGCATTTAGATTTAAAACAAACATTAGTGTATAAATAATTCATCCATGCAGCGCTGACAAAAACGCTAGATAGAAAAGTAATACTGAGAATACACTTAAACATGTATGACATCAAGACTAGAGAAACTATCTTACAAACCACACACACTCCTTATGCAACAGAAGCATATTAGATGTGCGCCATACTTTAACAGCCAGGTTATGAAAAACTCACGTTCCATGTAGGTTGGTAGATAGCCTCCTGTTTACTAGTACAGATTTTATATAACACTTGCTTGTGATCACCTCTGCATGATAGTTAATTCCAGGACAGCTATACAATATGTATCTTGTCTTAATTAGACACTCAAGGAACAGACAAAAATGGTTTATTAAAGCATGTAATTTTCTAAATTGGACAGAATTGTACTCCATACTTTCTCCAGTACTTTGGAGTTGTCTCTTAGAGCAGAAGAGTGCTGTTGTGTGGAGGTTCCATTGTATGTCACAAAAGGGTCTAAGGAAATGACAATTGCTTCAAATACTATAAAAGTTTTAGTGATTTCATATGTTAAAACCCTCACTGATCAGAAGATCTAACTAGCCCTTCTGCAGACTAATGGGTATTGCTGTTTAGACAGTGTTCAAACATTGTTTAATAAAAATACAATTTTGTAAAATAAATTAATATCACTGATGCTAAAAATGAGTTGTAGAGTTAATGTTCTACTTCCAGTAGTTAAGGATGTGATCTAATACCACGACGCTAACAAAACATGTCAACAATGAGAATGCGGGGTTTATTCTGTGGAAAGAGATGCTTCCCCCTCAACTCCAGAGAAAGAAATCATTTCCCTGGCATTAGACTTACGGTACCTGCAAGAATTACTATCTAGAGGCTGGATGCGCTCATTTACAACCCTTTTTCTCTAGAAGCAGTGGAAGACAAAGAGGGAAGCTTAATTTATCTACAAAGAAGCACAAGGAGAGAGCAGGATCTATTAAGTTAACTGATGGTTCTAGCTATGCATACATATGAAGATGCTTATTTCCCTCGTGCTGGATATGCCTAACTCCTATTTGAATGAAGGGAAATAAGGAAAACACATCAAGAGGAGACCATACCCTTTAATTATTATAGGATTGATGCTTAGATTTCTAGTTGATGCTGATAGGATCAATAGTGTCACCTTTGAACAGATGTCTCATTGTTTGTATTTAGGTCCCAGATATTATGATGAAATCCATATATCTGCTAGATTTGTATTAAAAAGGGCTTGGGGGTAGCTATAATGAATTTGTAAAGCATTATTTATTTATGCATGTATTTATTTGGGTAGCTTAGTTGGATGTTAAGAGATTGATAAATTAAAGTGCCTGGTCCTTTTGTCTTTTTTTAATGTGGCATGGTATATGAATCCATGTTTTTTTCACAGTTCTCGTAGCGTCCTCATCTTGCTGATATTTGTACTATATATCATTTAATATTAAGACTATCAGCATAACTTCTTTAGTTTTGCTAGACTCAAGAATTAAAAACAAACAAACTTTTTTTATTGTTTTGAAAATGTATTAATATGAAGTTATGAGTTGTATTTAACTGCTAGTCAGTTAGAAAAAGTGAGTTAAATTGGACACTGGTAACATTAGTTGCACAGACATAATTGGATATTAAGTCATTTCCAGACAGATTTCCATTCAGAGTATTTTTCCCTTAATTAAATGTATAACAATGATGCATCAGATAAAATAAAACATAATGCGAGCTAAATTGGGCTTGAGAAATTAGAGCTAGATTTTGTAGCTAGCTCCTATTTTTCAATCTATTTAATTTTCCTATGGCTCCTATTTTTCAATCTATTTAATTTTCTCTCAAGTATTTGGGGGCAGGATTCCTTACTTATTTCAGTCCAAGCCAACTACACTCTTCACTGATTATACAGAATTCAATGACTTGTACATCTTAACTTTCTTGTTCTTAAATGTAAAAAGCATTATCTAACAATACATGGGTCAGATTCTGCCACCTCTACTCACAATGAGCAGAACCTTCCTATATGAGTAGTCCCACTTGTTTCTCCATTTTCCACCTGTATAAAGCTCCTGTTTCTACCCCTGAAAGGTAGAAATGTGACACAGGACCTTAAACTTGTCACTAGTACAGGATTAAATATTGTCCACGAGTCATTGCAATTTTGGAAGATTATTCTCCAGTCAGGGAAGATTTTTTTTTTTTTTTTACAAGTTGATTGGAAAACTTCCCAACTATACATACAAAGTGATGGGGTCTAAATTAGCTGTCAACATTCAAGAATGATCTTGGACTCATCATGGATAGTTCTCTGAAAACACATCCTCAGTGTGCAGTGGTAGTCAAAAAAGCTAACAATATTAGCAACCATTAAGAAAGTGATAGGAAAAATATCATAATGCCACTATATAAATCCATGGTCCATTCATAAGTTGAATACTGTGTGCATTTCTGGTCCCCCATCTCAAAAAAGATGTATTAGAATTGGAAAATGTACAGAGAAGGGCAACAAAAATGATTAGGTGTATGGGACAGCATCCATATGAGGAGAGTTAAAAAAACTGGGACTGTTTAGCTTAGAAAAAAAGAGATGACTAAGTGGGGAGGGATACAATAGAGGTCTATAAAATAATGAATGGGGTGGAGACAGTGAATAGGGAAGTGTTATTTACCCCTTCACATAACACAAGAACTAGGTGTTACCCAATGAAATTAATAGGCAGCAGGTTTAAAACAAATATAAAGAAGTACTTCACACACTGCACAGTCAACCTGTGGAACTCTTTGTTAGAGGATGTTGTAAAGGCCAAAAGTATAACTTGGGTTCAAAAAAGAATTAGATAAGTTGATGCAGGATACGTCCATCAATGTGTATTAGCCAAGATAGGACACAACCCCATTTTTGTTTTAATGTCAGTTGTTTGGAGTTGTTCATTGGCGAGGAGTACTAGAATAAGTCCCAAGGGAGAGGTACGTATAACAGATATTAATCCAATAGTGAATCTATCTACAGTAGAACCTGTTTTGTTTTGTTTTTTAACACCAGACTTACACATGACTAGGAATACTAATCATTTTTCCATAATAGGGGGAAAAATCAGATAAAAAAAATCAAAGAACAAGTCAACATTCTGATTCCTCCAATATACTGGAAATCACTTTGCAATGGTTTGAATGATAAGAGGGAAGTGATGCAGTGCACCATACTGCAACTTATACGTTATACCTATTGTCATTTTGAGATGTTCAATTTTATGAACTCCTATCTATCTTTTATTGGACAAACTTCTGGCTCTTGTCTCTGGCTCTTGTCTCTCTCACTGTGATGGGATGCTCAACTCACTGCTATGATGCCTCCTCCTGGCCATTCTGGGGATTAGTTTTTCCCACAGTTGTATGCCGTCTCTGTCTACAGCCCCTATCTTGCTCCACAAGTTGCTGCTGCCTCTGTGTGATTCAGCCATCCAGCCAGGTCACTATTTGCATTTTTCCCCTCCAGGGTACCAAATTCTTTCTTCAGCAGTTCTGGGCAGTCTTCCAATTCCCTGCCTCATAGTGCTACTTCCTTAGTGACTGGCAGGGGAGCCCAGATCTACCTTCTACTCCAGGCTCCGGATCAAGGACCCTTTAGTCTACAGCCAAGGTCTGTCCTAGACTTTACTGCCTTTCCCTGAGCCCTCTCCTTACCATCTGACACTCCCGCATCTTTCAACTCCCTTCTCCCAGGAAATAACTGTAGGCTACCTACCTCTACAGCTTCCAGACACACCTCCCTTCTCCTAGGGAGGGACTGCAGATTTTATCAGCAGCACCCTCTGCTTCCAATTTCCTCTCTTTATACATCTAGTGCAGCTTGTTCCTCCACAGCTAGGCTGACTCTCTGAGTCAGGGGATTACATAGCCACCTGATTCCTCTCAGCTGTGGCCTGTTGGGTTAATTAGCCCCCAAACTACATTAACCCTTTTCAGGGAAAGTGAACACTCCATCACTCTCAACAACAGAAGTTGGTTCAATAAAAGATACTACTGCACTTCCCCCTACCCTTGACTCTCTGTCTATCTAGCTTTTAAGTTGGTATTACTCAAAGAATTCAGGAGAATTTTTTGAACGTGCACAGATGTAGATAGATTTTAGGACATCCACAGATTTTGGGGGGCAAAAACCCCTTGCTCATTCCACAATGAGGAGCAGTTCTTAGCTGTGACTGAAAAATACAGAGAAACCCAAGAAGTTGAAAATCCAGTAATTCTAGCCCCCAAATGAGGTTTTGCTATTGTTAATGTGCATGGGTATTGTGGAACAACTGTACTTAGCATTTTGGTTAATAAAGGTACCATTTTTAGCAAGTCTAATGCTGGATTGACCTGGTTAAACTTTCAAAATATAAACACAAATCTGATATGGATGAGAAGCAAAGCTGCTTTTGTGATGCTTGGTCTAGATTTTGATACCTGTATTCACAATGAGTAGTATTTTTCACTTTGAGTAAACCGTGACTTTGTGCAACTGTTTGTTACATAAAATCAAACTCAATGTGAATAAATAGATAGGAATCTGGCCCCTTGGTCCTAAGAGTGTAATTTTCAAAAGCACTCAGTGTTGTTGGCCTATCTCTGCTCACATTGAAGTGAATGATTAAACTCCATTGAACTCAATGGGAGCAGAGTTAGGCCAGCACTGAGTGCTTTTGAAAATCCTGTCTAAGTTCTCAGCTTGCTGTTTAGAGAAAAGAAGGAAAGGAGCTTCCTAATTCCAGTCAACACGTCATACAAATCATGAACCAAACAGTTTATACATAAGAGCCGAAATTTTGCTCTGTTGTAAATCTGGAGTAGCATTACTGACATCTATGAAATTACTTGAAATCTATATCAAGTCTAATACAGAATAGAATTTACCCCACTTTGTACATCTAAGTGGGAAAGTGAACGGAAAGTAGTTACTTTTAAACTAAGCCCCTCAAGCCACCAAGTGCGTTTACTTTTGGAAGCATATTACTGAAAAATGGAACAAAAGACTGAAAGTTTAATATGTTTAGCTGTGCTACTAGGCTCAGTCAGTAATGAGATGCAGTGAGAGCCTTAGTATTGGGATAAGGAAAATAAGTTGAAATATAAGAAAATAATTGAAAAGTTTCAGCAATATTGTAGCTGCAACTGCGTGAATAGAGAAAAAGTAATATGTTGTGGTTATAACACACACAATATTTCATCACGTTCTAATTTCACTTTGACTGTGTCAAAGCCTTCCATTTTTATTCCTTCTTTATGCACATTTGTATGAGTGAAATTTGGTGGTGTGAATGGCAGCAGAAAATGAATTTCAAGCCCATTCCTGAGGTTTATTTTA